>NC_074698.1:23805508-24105508 GCF_029448725.1 Salvelinus fontinalis
TACCTAAAGGTATCTTCACGCACAACTGGATAGGCCTTTTGGATACGCTTGTCCAAGGTAAGGATATGCGTCAAGCTATAGCCTACTTTTAATGTTTTAGTTCCGAATTTAAGTTACTCCAGTCAAGTGATTCATCGTAAAAGTTTGTTGTTTTGACTGAGCAGTCCAATGGCCAATAACATACATAGATTATGCATTAGGCAATGCACAAGTCAGTGTTTAGGTCAGAATATATAGTTGCTACTTCCGTCAACTCAAGTTACTCAATTCAAGTGATTAATCGTAAAATTGAGTTGTTTTGACTGTCAAAACAAATAACTTTGATGGAATATTCAAAATTATAATGGCAATTATGAATCACAAATTCACAACATTACTTGCATTTCAATGATTCATCCAGGCCCAAGACATAAAGTTGCCTGAAAGCTGTGTAACAATCATTCCATTGCTGACCCATAGGATGGTAATCACGTACATGATTGGCTTAATCTAGAATCATGGATACCTTTCATGTGAGTACACACACCATTTTTTTTTTTTGTTACATATCTCAGAAGGAAGATACCTCAATATCTGGAAGCACTGTCTCATGTACAATTGTTAATGCTATCTCTGAAATGTCTAACAAAATGTTGACTTGATCGTTTCATCAAGACCCTCTCATCACAAGATGGAACTAGTGGTCAACATTGGGACAATGCAGCCATAAATAACATGGACCAATATTTTAATGGAGGTAAGCACTACACTTCTGATGGGTTTAAAGATTGTATTACATTATCTAAAAGTGAGAAAGTAAACCCCAGCTGTTATTCTTTTCACAGGGAAGGACAATCCCCATTATGCCATGAATGTTTCATTGCTGAACAACCATAGATATGTTTCCTCTAATTTGGCTCCCGTTCCTCCAACAGTGAGCAAGACCTGCCAGCAGAGCTCACTGGAGCAGGGAGACATCCCGTCATCCTTTTGGCACCTGACAAAGTACACTTTTCTTCTTCTAAATAACACTATAGTAACATCTTCTGCACAAAGTTACATTCCTAATAAGATTGGTGTTAAGTGAGAAAGAATTCTAAAGATGGTCCAATGGGCATGGTCTGAAGCCTCTCGTCATCTCAGTATGTTGAACCACCTGATTTCTTGCAGGCTTGAGATTCAAATCCTGCTGAACGATGTTAAGCATTCGATTAACCACATGCAGGGGACGCTGAACACCATGCAGGGGCAGTGTATTGAGTTGCAGACTGCCATGTCTAAGGTAGTGTCAGATGAGTCTCAGATACAGAAGAATAAGTCTATGATGGTATGGTGATAATGATTGAGATGGTGATTATAATAATGATGACTAGCGGTACCCCACCCTACGGGCAGTAAATCATTGGATCTGATTAATTCAATCAATTCAATCTTTGAGGACTGCAACCATAGAAATACAATTTATTTACACTAATAATAAGCTATTGTCAACTTCCCGTCTATGCTAGGATTACCCATTTGCCAACTCCACTCCCTGTGGCTCTGTTGTCTCCATCCCCTCATCTCCATTCACATCAACAATACCCAACTGATCTGGCCACCTTCTGTAAATCAATGCTTTCAGTTAATTGATGACACGTTGTCTCTTTTAATAAGGTTTAGTGGGAGGCAAGGAGAGAGCTTGCAAGCAAGCATTTCATTGTACTGTTTACACCTGCTGTACACTTTGATTTGATTTTGAAAGTGAATGTTTGTTTAGTGTTTGTGGATCTATGCTGAGATAGGGAAACGACCATAACTAGTAACCAGTAATCTGACTAAAGGCATTATGGTGGAAACATTTTGCGATCACCAGCTCAATAAAGCTCAAAATTGGGAGCATCAAGCAGTGAATGACTTTTCATTTTCTCTTCTTCATTCTTCTATGTTTTCTCTAGCTCCTGTGCCTTATTAGGATGTGATTTTATTTGTTTTATATCTTAGTGGGATGTTAGGTCCCAGGATGCATGCTTTTAACACTTACCTCTTCATTAGCCTTGATGATAAAGCGCTGCTAGTTTTGGTTTTAGTATGCTGCTGTCTAAGAACCTCAGCCACTAAAGTTGATTTGAGAGAGTTATCTCGACTGAGTGGCTGTGTTTGATGAGGGCTTTATTTATGCGGGGGAGTTTGTTTGCTTTTTAATATTAAACACCAAAACAGACTTATCTCCCCTGCTGGTAAAATAGTTTCAATATCAGTGTTTCCCACACACCACAGCATATCTGTCCCCTCCCCGCTATCCGAGGCGTCTTCAGAGAGACGGTTTTCTGGCGAGACACAGACACACTCGACTGGACTGACTCCAGACTGTAGCAACGTGAAATCTGTACTTAATAAACCCACAGACTATCCACGCAGCCCAAACACACTCGACTGGACTGACTCCAGACTGTAGCGACGTGAAATCTGTACTTAATAAACCCACAGACTATCCACGCAGCCCAAACACACTCGACTGGACTGACTCCAGACTGTAGCGACGTGAAATCTGTACTCAATAAACCCACAGACTATCCACGCAGCCCAAACACACTCGACTGGTGTGCTGTCCTCCGTTCTGAATATCTGCCCTTTTCTTCTCTGAGTAACGAACCCGCAGCGTGAAGTTCTGTTGCCAGCATGGAAACGTTAACAGATGATTAGTCACAGTGTCCCATCCGGTTCCGGACGTGTCGGTTTTGACAGTTAAGGCAAAACTGGAAAAAGATAGGCATTAAAGCGTAAACGATGAAGTTAAGCTGTTTAGGGGATTGGTGTGTCACGCATCTATAATATATCATGATTCTGTACCAATGAATCATGCTTGTAGATATTGTTTATGCTTCCGCGGCTTTTCACTGAAAATGGATTTCCTTGTGAGAGAAAATAAATGAAACCTCAATCTTAAAAACATGATATATCACACCCTATCAGTATGATAAGTGTATAAAAACAACACAAGAGCCAAACCCCGAAAATGACTCATTAGGATTTCATTAGCCTCTGGCATACAGACAACACCATGCCAAAAAAATAATATATATATATATATATTAGGATAAATGTCTGCTTGCGACAACTTCTGCTGTGGCATTGATGAATACTAAATGCATAGATCCCAACATAAATACAGATCCCACCAGGTGAAAGCACCACCAGAATAACCAATGTCTCTCACCAGCACCAATGCTGTGTCAATGGCCTTCTGAGTCACAGCAAGAGGTGAGATTATGTTGTGTCTACAGGAACAAGATTGCATTATAACTGAAATTGTTGTGATCGCTGAATATTGCTCTAAGAACATAGCCTCTCTCTCCTACTGTGAAAAATCATAATATTGAGCAGGCAGAATCCAGCCCTAGACCAGTGAGAGGACACTGAGGGAATCGCACACCGCCGAGGCCCTTCGTGTGGACACAGCAGCTGCAGTCAGGATACAGAATACACAGAGCAGATCTGCAATGGGAATCTCAACAATGTCAACACAGGAGAGAAAGAGAGACCAAGAGAGAGAAGATGGAAGGACAGACAGACAGACAGACAGACAGACAGACAGACAGGGAGGTGAGGGAGGGAGGGAGGGAGGGAGGGAGGGAGGGAGGGAGGGAGGGAGGGAGGGAGGGAGGGAGGGAGGGAGGGAGGGGCAAGATACAAAGTGAGGTGGAACATTAACAACAGTATTGCTCAAACAAAACTACTGAAGGAGACGGACCAAATCAGCCAGGATTCATAGGCCTGCACTTCCAAGTGCTACTGAAAGGCAGGAAGATATTGGCCAGTGAGACTTGAACAAGGTAATAAAGACAGGAAACAAGCATAACATTTGAATCACACATCAACGGTCAGGAACATTGTTCTCTAATTGCAATCCATCTAATAGAGTCTTCCATTTAAAATGATATTAACTGTTAAAACAGCCAATCTACTGGACAACCAGATTTGGACCAGATAATGACTGTAACCTTGACCAAGACTACGAACAGGAACATGATCCCAACATGACTTTAATAAAACACAAAGGCTTGTTGACGCTCAATACACTTTCCTTTGAAATAGTGACCACAAAAGGATCTCCCATGTTGAAGATGCCCGTGACGACAACAGCGACCATGCTCTTCCATAGTAGAGGAACTCCCCTCCGCAATAATAATGATGTGCTCCTAAAGATACTATATGCTGCTGTCAGACATGAGTTTTATCAGCCTGTAGCAGAGGGGTAGTAGAGGTAGGCTGTTCCTCTGTGTCTCAGGCCGGGTCAGATTATTAGCTGTATAAACTAAACACACACGTAGTCTCACGCATCATAAACGGACAGCCACAGCGACCTTGTTACGACCGTATCTAAATGGTTGGGCCCAGCTCATAACAGTGGATGTCTCATAACCTCTTCAAAATGCCCTGGATATCTCCTGAACGTGTGGCAGGCTGAAAAACGAGTGTAGTGCCTAATGGCTGCCGGTACCTCTATTTCTCTTTTCCTCTCTCTCTCTCTCTCTCTCTCTCTCTCTGAATCCCTCCATCACATTCAGGCTGTAGTTTGTGTCTGGCTAAACAAATGCCCTGAACTTGAGGTATACAGTCCAGCCATCAGTCAGTAAGGGTACAATTGACAAAAGCTAAAAATAAAACCCCTTCATGCGTAATTATTATTATTTTTTACAAAAAGAGGAATCGATTCCTTTCTGCCTCTCCTTCCCTGCCTGGGTCTCCAGCTAATCAGAGTGACATGGACAATCAACGATTGTGCAAAATGGATTAGTAACATTTTAATGCACTTAGCCTGTCACTTGTCATGTTGATTGTTTAAGCCCCACAGCCTCAGCCTTCCATTCCAATCACGTCTCAAAGCCCCAGTGCACCCATTGCAGGGAACTGTAGAGGCAGTTGGGCTGTCTGACAGATGTCAGGAAGTACAACAGGGTCAGAGGAAAATGGCAGATGCTAATGGCATCAATCAACCCAGCAGGTGAAAAGACTGACCCACAACATCTACATAGTACACACACACAGACCGACACTAAACAGCAACACACCTATCAGCAGGCCATCACGCAGTTGTCCCACACTGACATTAAGCTAACCCTCACTCTCTCACCTCTTAGATGTGACAGCCAGCGAGGGTGCACCACAGCAGGGTTGGATCGGGGGTAAATGTTGTCTTTGATCCTGTTTGACTAAAGGGCACACACAGCAATCTGATGAAACACAGAGACATCAGGAAGCACAGCAGTCAGAAGCACCCTGCACATCCAGAGCTGCTATCCCACTTATTCATGTCTATCTTCTACCATCTAGTGGAGTAGCTTGGTACAGCAGGGAGGGAGAGGGACAGGGCACAATAACACTGGCTGACCTCTCATTGAGATAAACAGCTGATATTAACAGTAGTAGTGTAGGAGCTTGACTGAGCAGCAGCACACCATGGGAACTAGAGTCTCCAGAGGGAAACTGCTGTCTGTCCGTCTGTCTGGGCGGAGACGTTGTCCTCTCCAAACAGTCATCTGTCATTATCAGGGATTTGTTTGCACAAGTTTGTGCCACGTTCATTAGCTTTGTGATTGTCCAAGCATACAGGGAACCACACAGGACTTTCAGTGGTTGATCAGTGAGATGACTGACAATGAACAGAACATTGAACAATCAGTATCCCTAATTATTAGGGGATAAGATTTCAAACAAGAGGTCCATTAATGTAAATAAAGAATAGAACAATACTCAACTTAATAAAGAGCTATATGCTTATGTAGTATGAGTGTTCCACTAGTAGGCTAGTCCACTAGAGGAGATGGTGTTCCCACCACCAGGGGGAGCAGTGATCAAACAGAAACCAGTCAACCAATGGGTGGTTGTTGACCTAATTCTCAACTCATACAGATAGATACTTATCATATGTTATCCTTATCCCCAGCAAAAGTTTTGAGGGCAAATTCACAATGTCATGGGTAGGAAAGTGTGTGTGTGTGTGTGTGTGTGTGTGTGTGTGTGTGTGTGTGTGTGTGTGTGTGTGTGTGTGTGTGTGTGTGTGTGTGTGTGTGTGTGTGTGTGTGTGTGTGTGTGTGTGTGTGTGTGTGTGTGTGTGTGTGTATATATATATATAGACAACAGAAGTGCTTGGCCATGTAGCAAGCTACTACTGTCTGCCTCTACAGTGAAATCCACTTTGAGGGAGTGCGTGCCTCTGCGCTCCCCCCATCGTCTCCTACTCTCCACAGAGAAGCCAAATCCCAGCACCACCCTACAACTCTGACTGAAGCATTCTGACTGGGAGAGCCACATCACAAAGAGGAAACAGTGTCCATCCGTCCGTCTGTCTGTCTGGTTTATCCATTCATCTGTTAGTCTGTTTCTCTCCAGGTGAGGATGTGTCCTCCTCCTACAACAGCCTGTGTAAGCCTGACCTTTCAGTTGACTCAGTGGCCAATGCCCACTCCAATTATACATTTTGCGTGTGCATGTGTGTGCGTGAGTGCGTGCGTGCGTGCGTGCATGTGTGTGTGTGTGTGTGTGTGTGTGTGTGTGTGTGTGTGTGTGTGTGTGTGTGTGTGTGTGTGTGTGTGTGTGTGTGTGTGTGTGTGTGTGTGTGTGTGTGTGTGTGTGTGTGTGTGTGTGTGTGTGTGTGTGTGTGTGTGTGTGTGTGTGTGTGTGTGTGTGTGTGTGTGTGTAAAAGACCAAATGTCACAGCTGCTCTTATAGTGGATGATTGATGAGTTCATTCTTAGTTCACGTCCTGTACCTTTAATACCTTCAACTCCAGTTTCATTCGGAAGACCGAGAACATTGCGGCTATCATAAAGCACACAAGCGTTTGACTTTTTCAAGGGGATCAAAATGTTACCCATGAATCAAATCCACAACTTGAAATTACAGTGACATCAACAACACATCTTTATTTAGAGGCAGAGTCATTTCAATCTGAAAGGCCACTTGACTCATGTCTCACAACCTACACGCACACAAACAAGCACTCACACCGGCACACATGCACACACTCACACAAGCAATCGACCTTGTACAGCTTTACATACAGATTTAGAGTGATAGGAATATCTCTCTTAGGAGAGGAAAATGAATATCCCAAAGACGTCCATCACCTCAGCAAGGTTAGACTCAGCTATAGCAGCCAGAGATACTTTCATTAAATCTGAAGTTGGGTGCTGGAGCAAGGTGAGTAGGATTATTTCTTACCTTTTCAATGTTCTTTCTCTCTCTGGTGAATGTTATTTGATATGTTTGCAATTGTGCTGAATGGATTTTAATTTATGGCTGGGATGTCTGAAAAAAATATTCAGCTGGAAAAACACACGTATAGACAATCTGTGAGAAACTGAAAACGATGCCTGTTTGTCTTGAATATTGAGCAGTGAAAGTGACAACCCAGACCCCCTCGCCCTTTCTGTGTGTCATAAGGCCCAGGCTTTACCCTGGGTCGGCACTCCCCGTTCCCCACAGCTCTAAATTACTGCCCCCCACCCCCATCCTCCCACCTCCACTTCCAGGGCAGTGGGAGAACCCAAGGCTCGTCTTAGCTGGGAGAAGCTGACTGTGAGTAATGCTTTAAAACATAAAGCACTTACCTGGGCCAGTAAGCACAGCCAGGAGAGAGATGAGCCAGCCATCCCAGAGGAAAGCCAGGACGATAGGGAGAGAGAGTATCCACAGGTCCAGAGGCAACACCATGGAAGAGAGCGAGAGAGAGAGAGAGAGAGTTTAGTTGCTCTGCCATAGTAAAGGATGTTTATTTACGTCCTGTCTGAGTGTGAGGGTGTGAAAAGGTGTTATATCAAGGTAACATCACAGTGAAGAGGTTGCAATCCTTTTCTCTGTTTTTCATTCCTTACAGGAACGTTCCGGGTCTGCTGCTGGTGAACAAGGACATCATGCTGTTCCGTGAGTAACCCTACTGTGAAAGAACAATCCCAGGTCCACTTATGGAGCACTGGGCTGGCTGGGGGGACCAAGATTAAGAGGATGTGGGAGCATTGACTCACAGAAAATGTATTATTTGCAAGGCAATGTCCCATTGACAAAGAGGGGCAGAAGTGTTCTTTAAAAACCAGAACAGATGGTCATAGTACGCACACACACACACACACACACACACACACACACACACACACACACACACACACACACACACACACACACACACACACACACACACACACACACACACACGTGGTTTTTCAGTTGGACTCCATTGCAGAGCTGTGAGGTGTGGACAGAGAGACAATGATTTTAGATGAAGACGAAACACTCCCATTGTCTCTGTTTAATTGCCTCTCCTACTTTAATAGGAACCATCGATCACTCCACCCAGAGAAAATTACCTCCAACACCTCCAATACATCTCCACCGCCAACACCTTCCTGTCAATCCCTCGTTCATACCATACACGCCTCAACCTGCCAGCTCCAACCCTCTCTGCTTCTCCTTCAATCTTCTCTGTCTCCATTCACCCCCTCTATCTAAGGATCTCATAGACACTCATATGTACTGCTGAGTCCATGTCAATCTGCACCCAACACACTCTCTCCCTGTCACGTTCCTGACCTGTTTTCTGTTGTCTTTGTATGTGTTTAGTTGGTCAGGGCGTGAGTTGGGGTGGGCATTCTATGTTATGTGTTTCTATGTTGGGTTAAATGTGTTGCCTGATGTGGTTCTCAATTAGAGGCAGGTGTTTGACGTTTCCTCTGATTGAGAACCATATTAAGGTAGGCTGTTCTCACTGTTTGTTTGTGGGGGATTGTTCCTGTGTCTGTGTCTGTTGCACCACACGGGACTGTTTCGTTTGTTTGTTCGTTTGGCTAGTCTTTCCTGTTCGTGCGTTCTTCGTGTCTATATGTAGTTCTCAAATTCAGGTCTGTCTACGTCGTTTGTTGTTTTGTAGTTTGTGTAAGAGTTTTCGTGTTTCGTCTTTCTTTAATAAATTCCATTATGTCTGCATACAACGCTGCGTTTTGGTCCGACCCTTACTCATCCGAGGAGGAGGCATTAGACAGCCGTTACACTCCTTCTCTCTGTTTATCTTTCATTTCCAAGATAATCAATGCTGTCCCATCTATCAACAGGTTGGCTGAGTTAGGGGGAGAGGGAGTTAGATGACAGATTAGTCTTTTAAAGAGTCAGCACATTCACTATGTTGTCACAGTGTTGATCAGCATTAAATCCACAGCAGCCACAACCTCAGAGATCAGCTAACTCCTACTGCACACATTTAGTGCGGACAGGGCTTCAGGGGGCTTTCAAATCAAATCAATGCAATATGCCACAATATCTGATACTCACTGGTTCATCAACAAACCTCTTGACAACTGAATATTCCATTCCCAATCAGATGGTTATAAAAGAGAACTCTATTTTATCATAC
Source organism: Salvelinus fontinalis (assembly GCF_029448725.1). Classification (NCBI taxonomy): domain Eukaryota; kingdom Metazoa; phylum Chordata; class Actinopteri; order Salmoniformes; family Salmonidae; genus Salvelinus; species Salvelinus fontinalis. The sequence goes on from NC_074698.1 coordinate 23,814,876, forward strand.
AGAATAATGGGGCATCCTGAGCAGGCTGAGAAATCAATAACCATAAAGCTGTCCTTGTGGCTCAGGCAATGTAACTATCAATAGTCTATTCTTCCATGCAGTGTCCATTTGGTTCAGTTAGGCCAACAGTGACAAATCATTTAAAGAGTCCAGACAACATGCATGTTAATGTGTGACAGATTGTCTACAACAACAGTGGAGGTTAACAGAGGCTTGGCAACAAGGGCCTGACAGGCCACCCACCAGAATAAATCATGATCAATAAGGCCGTGAAAAGGACTATTTCTTTAACAAGAAGCTGCTGAATAAGGCAGAATAAAACTCTGCCTAATAAAAGCAGGGGGACACAGGGGCAGCATAAATAGTGTGGTTATGGCAGCACTTAAGGGGTTGTTTGGGGACTGGAGTTTGACCTCAGTCTCCTCTACTTCAGCTGAGGTTCTGGCCACAGCTGCTATCAAACAGCCAGACGACTCCTCAGATAAAGCAGTGAGTATAAGACGGTAAGTAAGGGCAGTTCCCCCCTCTCTCCTATCTCATCCTCCTCTATAGGGTGAAGCTTGTAAAAGACAAGAATCCAACCGTCTTTAACTTTGAGTGTCTGATTAGATGGCTCTTATCTCTAACCCTGTCCCTCCTCTCCAGCCTCTCATCTATGTAAGGCATATCACTGGCTTCCCGTGCAGACTTCTTTTCAGATTTTGTTTTCGCAACCCCCCGTCTACCGAGACTTCCGATAAGAGAAAAGCTAACATTTTCCATTCGGTTCTACATGTACTGCTAAAGAGGACAACTCCCACCTGAGTACAGCAGGAATCAATCTGACTCAAATGTGTGTAAAAAAAAATATTAAAAACTGAGGCAAATCCAAATGTCAGTCCCATCCTGCAAAGTACTGATTCATGTTGATGACATGTCATTTCTTCTAACAAAATTGCTTTGCTCAAATATAATGGTCCTGCCCTGCTGATGAACAGAAGGTCAGCCTGAAAAGAAAATGGGAGCGTTGGGAGATGAAGGCCTAATCTTCTATGCCTGTCATCATCATCTCTGTAGAATCAAATCAAGTGTAGACTTTAATATGAAATGCTTACTTACGAGCCCCTTCCCAACAATACAGTTAAAAAGTACGAAAATTAGCAAATAGATAAAAAGAAAATAGTAGCCTTTACACAGTTGTAGAAGCAGCAGGTTTTAAAAGCAATAGTATCATCTCAAAACCTGGTGTTATCTGTTTCCACACTTAACATGCTAAATCACATTTAGGCCACGTTAAAGCTGTGATGGGTCTGTCCTATTGTGGAGACAAATAAAAGGGATTTTCATGTCTGCTCCCCAGAATGTGACAGCCTGCTCTGAGCAAGTGGAGAATCTCCGATAACAGACCATTTTCAAGAGTGCAACTTAAGTTAAAGAATTTAAGTTAAAGCATTTTTTCCTGCATAAGGAAAGTGCCTAAACTATCACAAATATTTGCTCTATTTCACAGGCAACATCCATGACTTACAACTTGCACTGTCAAAACTTTAAAAAGAGAGAGGATGAAAGGGAGAGAGATATGAGGGGGAAAGGGGGATGAGAGGGAGTGAGGGAGTAAAAGGATAAGAGGGAGAGAGTTATGAGAGGGTGTGAGGGATGAGAGGGAGTGAGGGAGAGAGAGGTATGAGAGGGAGAGAGGTATGAGATGTATGAGAGGGATGAGAGGGAGAGGGGGATGAAAGGGATGAGAGGGATGAGAGGGAGAAGGGGGGTGAGAGGGAGGGAGTGATGAGAGGGAGAGGGGATGAGAGGGATGAGAGAGATGAGCGGGAGAGAAGGATGAGAGGGAGAGAGAGAGTGAGGGATGAGAGGGATAGAGGTATGAGAGGGAGTGAGGGATGAGGGGGATGAGAGGGAGAGAGGTATGAGAGGGAGATAGAGGTATGTAAGAGAGATGAGGATGAGAGGGAGAGGGGGATGAGAGGGAGGGGGGATGAGAGGGAGAGGGGTATGAGAGGGTGAGGGCGATGAGAGGGAGAGGTGGGTGAGAGGGAGAGGGGGGTGAGAGGGTGAGGGGGGTGAGAGGGAGGGGGGATGAGAGTGAGAGGGGTATGAGAGGGAGAGGGGGATGAGAGGGAGGGGGTGAGAGGGAATGAGGGATGAGAAGTATGAGGAAGAGGGTGATGAGAGGGGTGAGAGGGATGAGAGGGAGAGAGGGATGAAAGGGAGAGGGGGGTGAGGGGGTGAGGGATGAGAGGGAGAATGGGGCGAGAGAGAGAGAGGGATGAGAGGGAGAGGGGATGAGAGGGGGTGAGGGATGAGAGGTATGAGAGGGAGAAGGGGGGTGAGAGGGAGAGGGGGATGAGAGAGAGGGGGGGAGAGGGGATGAGGGATGAGAAGTATGAGGGAGAGGGTGATGAGAGGGATGAGAGGGAGAGGGGGATGAGAGGGGGTGAGGGATGAGAGGGAGAAGGGGGGTGAGAGGGAGAGAGGGATGAGAGGGGGTGAGGGATGAGAGGTATGAGAGGGAGAAGGGGGTGAGAGGGAGGGAGTGATGAGAGGGAGAGGGGATGAGAGGGATGAGAGAGATGAGAGGGAGAGAAGGATGAGAGGTATGAGAGGGTGATGAGAGGGATAGAGGTATGAGAGGGAGTGAGGGATGAGGGGGATGAGAGGGAGAGAGGGAGAGTGAGAGATGAGAGGTATGAGAGGGAGATAAGAGGGATAGAGGTATGAGAGGGAGTGAGGGATAAGGGGGATGAGAGGGAGAGAGGGTGAGAGGGAGAGGGGGCGAGAGGGAGAGGGGGATGAGAGCAAGAGGGGGTGAGAGAGAGAGGGGGGTGAGAGGGAGAGGGGATGAGAGGGCGATGGGGATGAGAGGGCGAGGGCGATGAGAGGGAGAGGGGGGTGAGAGGGAGAGGGGGATGAGAGGGGGAGGGGAATGAAAGGGAGAGGGGGATAAGAGGTAGAGGGGGTGAGAGTAATATTAAGCTCCACAAGGACAATATTTATGAAAGTATAAACACTTGAAATGCTCTGAAATAGTGTCAACTTCACGGTTTGTAGATTAACAAACATAAACCAACGTCTCTACCATGTTGAGTTTCCCACACAGAGCCCTTCCCTTGAACACTGTCACTTCCCTGCCTGTCACTCATCTGATTCAGATAGACATTCAAGGCTGTTGATCCAGGACACATTCTCTCCAAAACACACCCACACTAAAATCTCAATAGACAACTCTGTGGCCAATCACTCCAACAAGGTCTCACCCTAACAATTGCATCGGAAGCCAACTCGATCGCAATGGCGTTACCATGCTGAAGAGAACAGATCAACTTGAACTCTGCTTGCTCTACTCAAGCTTACTCCAGAAGTATCATCATTTGTCTCTTATGAACCGTCTGGAGAGAAATCTCATCTGATTCATTTTGTACTGGCATAGACAAGTGAAGTACTGTACGGATATAACTGTTCAATATTGCCAGCCTTTTAAATGAATTTTAAATGAATTGAAGCTAATCCAATACCTCACAAAGTCATGAATGGACTCTGCTTAATCAAATGATCCTTGTCCAGTGTGTAAGTGTTCCATCAGGCAGAACTAAATGTCCCTGGTTGTGAGCCCTCTCTCTTCCCATTGAGACTTGCCTATACAGTACTGTATGCTCAACTCTCCTCGGCTCCCCAGTCTCCACTGAACAACAGCAGACAGGCTGAGATGATAGTATGATAAAGTGTGATCAGGATGTTTGTGATCTAGGTTGTCTCCGTTACTCAGGGCCATTCTCCCGTGTCAGACTGAAATAACATTGTAATCCCTCTCTCTAATGGTGTGACGGAGGGGAAGGAGAATGATGATGGGGAATGGAAAAAACATCCCACTCCTCATTCTCCACTCAAACACTATTCTAAAGTCTAATCTGTCTCACTGGGGTCTGTAGCCTAGCGGTTAGAGCATTTGGGCCAGTAACAAAGGTTGTTGGTTCGAATACCCGAGCCGATATGATGGAAAATCTGTCAATGTGCCCTTGAGCAAGGCACTTAACCCTAATTTGCTCCAGGGGCACCGTACTACTATGATTGACTATGTAAAACACCACAATTCCCTGCAGCTATCCAGTGTATGTGACAATAAAACAAGAGATTTTTACGGTCCATTATAAGAGCATACTCGTCTACTGGTGTGAGAGCCAAGGCTTAAACATCCTTCACAGTCAACTGACATTCTGGAAAATCACAGGAACTTATCCTGCACTACATCTCCTCAGTTTCATTTGACACCTAAGCAGCAGCCCTATAAAATGGTCAACCATGACCTGGGTGCTGCCCCAAGGCTTTCTCAGCTGACACTGAGTTAAACATGCTTTACATGGGACGTTTTCTATCTCAGCTCGCCATGCCAACGGATCACACGGTGAAGACAGGCATGAAACGAAACAACTCACTTGCAATAAATATGTGAATATATTACTAAAAGCCTTCTGGGAAATATCCATTGCATATCAAAATGACAGCGAGGGGAAAGCACACAGAATGTGATGACAGAGTGGAGTGTAGGAGTAGTAGACTAAGTGGAGTAGCAGGCCAAGTGGAGTAGCAGGCCAAGTGGAGTAGCAGGCTAAGTGGAGTAGTAGGCTAAGTGGAGTAGCAGGCTAAGTGGAGTAGTAGGTTAAGTGGAGTAGCAGGCTAAGTGGAGTAGTAGGCTAAGTGGAGTAGCAGGCTAAGTGGAGTAGCAGGCTAAGTGGAGTAGTAGGCTAAGTGGAGTAGCAGGCTAAGTGGAGTAGTAGGCTAAGTACAGACAGTGCAGTGAATCAGTGTGTCGGAGGAAGCACCACTTAGCCACACTGTCACTCCAACACACTGTCACTCCAACACACTCACACATAATATGCACATTAATTTATACTGACTGTACACACCCACACACCCACTCACATACAAACTGCAGCTACTATGTTCATCTTATATCCTGTCACCTTACATATCTACCTCCATCACTTCAGTATCCCTGTAAATATGCTACTGGATCTGACCTTTTAAATATTTCCTGTATATAGTACAGTCGTGGCCAAAAGTTTTGAGAATGACACAAATATTAATTTTCACAAAGTCTGCTGCCTCAGTTTGTATGATGGCAATTTGCATATACTCCAGAATGTTATGAAGAGTGATCAGATGAATTGCAATTAATTGCAAAGTCCTTCTTTGCCATGCAAATGAACTGAATCCCCCAAAAAACATTTTCCCTGCATTTCAGCTCTGCCACAAAAGGACCAGCTGACATCATGTCAGTGATTCTCTCGTTAACACAGGTGTGAGTGTTGACGAGGACAAGGCTGGAGATCACTCTGTCATGCTGATTGCGTTCGAATAACAGACTGGAAGCTTCAAAAGGAGGGTGGTGCTTGGAATCATTGTTCTTTCTCTGTCAACCATGGTTACCTGCAAGGAAACGTTACGTCATCATTGCTTTGCACAAAAAGGGCTTCACAGGCAAGGACAATGCTGCCAGTAAGATTGCACCTAAATCAACCATTTATCGGATCATCAAGAACTTCAAGGAAAGTGGTTCAGTTGTTGTGAAGAAGGCTTCAGGGCGCCCAAGAAAGTCCAGCAAGCACCAAGACCGTCTCCTAAGTTGATTCAGCTGCGGGATCGGGGCACCACCAGTACAGAGCTTGCTCAGGAATGGTAGCAGGCAGGTGTGAGTGCATCTGCACGCACAGTGAGGCGAAGACTTTTGGAGGATGGCCTGGTGTCAAGAAGGGCAGCAAAGAAGCCACTTCTCTCCAGGAAAAACATCAGGGACAGACTGATATTCTGCAAAATGTACAGGGATTGGACTGCTGAGGACTTGGGTAAAGTCTTTTTCTCTGATGAATCCCCTTTACGATTATTTGGGGCATCCAGAAAAAAGCTTGTCCGGTGAGCGCTACCATCAGTCATGTGTCATGCCAACAGTAAAGCATCCTGAGACCATTCATGTGTGGGGTTGCTTCTCAGCCAAGGGAGTGGGCTCACTCAAAATTTTGCCTAAGAACACAGCCATGAATACAAAATGGTACCAAAACATCCTCCGAGAGCAACTTCTCCCAACCATCCAGGAACAGTTTGGTGACGAACAGCTGTACTACTGGAAAATACAAAGAGAGCGCTTATTTGAAAGCTAGGGGGTGGTGTGGGGAGAGATGGAGACAGAGAGCAGTGAAACAACTGTGAAATAGAGTTATGTTATTTATGTTGAGATGCCACTGCAGATGTTGGCAGCTATTGTTTCATCACTTCTAGAGTAGGCCCATAAAGACTGAAATGATTCTCCATGTCACTCAGTGGTACTGTTCACAGCCCTGCTGTTTTATTGCTCTTGTCTTTAAAGGATGCTTTAGCAGCAATAAAGCCTATTTCTCCCCTCTGTTCTCTCCCACACAGCACAATTCACAGCCCTGCAGGTCCATTTCTATACACAGACCTCTTACTCTGCCCCGAGGCAGTGTTACTGTTCTAGACTCTTTAGAATCACTCAGTGGTACTGTTCTAGACTCACTCAGTGGTACTGTTCTAGAATCTATAGAATCACTCAGTGGTACTGTTCTAGACTCTTTAGAATCACTCAGTGGTACTGTTCTAGGATCTTTAGACTCACTCAGTGGTACTGTTCTAGACTCACTCAGTGGTACTGTTCTAGAATCTTTAGAATCACTCAGTGGTACTGTTCTAGACTCTTTAGAATCACTGTGGTACTGTTCTAGACTCTTTAGAATCATTCAGTGGTACTGTTCTAGACTCTTTAGAATCACTCAGTGGTACTGTTCTAGACTCTTGAGAATCACTCAGTGGTACTGTTCTAGACTCACTCAGTGGTACTGTTCTAGTCTCTTTAGAATCACTCAGTGGTACTGTTCTAGGCTCTTTAGACTCACTCAGTGGTACTGTTCTAGACTCACTCAGTGGTACTGTTCTAGAATCTATAGAATCACTCAGTGGTACTGTTCTAGACTCTTTAGAATCACTCAGTGGTACTGTTCTAGGATCTTTAGACTCACTCAGTGGTACTGTTCTAGACTCTTTACAATCACTCAGTGGTACTGTTCTAGACTCTTGAGAATCACTCAGTGGTACTGTTCTAGACTCACTCAGTGGTACTGTTCAAGGATCTTTAGACTCACTCAGTGGTACTGTTCTAGACTCACTCAGTGGTACTGTTCTAGGATCTTTAGACTCACTCAGTGGTACTGTTCTAGAATCTTTAGAATCACTCAGTGGTACTGTTCTAGACTCTTTAGTCTCACTCAGTGGTACTGTTCTAGCCTCTTTAGAAGGACTCAGTGGTACTGTTCTGGACTTTAGAATCACTCAGTGGTACTGTTCTAGAATCTTTAGAATCACTCAGTGGTACTGTTCTAGCCTCTTTAGAAGGACTCAGTGGTACTGTTCTAAACTTTAGAATCACTCAGTGGTACTGTTCTAGACTCTTTAGAAGGACTCAGTGGTACTGTTCTAGACTTTAGAATCACTCAGTGGTACTGTTCTAGAATATTTAGACTCACTCAGTGGTACTGTTCTAGCCTCTTTAGAAGGACTCAGTGGTACTGTTCTGGACTTTAGAATCACTCAGTGGTACTGTTCTAGCCTCTTTAGAATCACTCAGTGGTACTGTTCTAGACTCTTTAGAATCACTCAGTGGTACTGTTCTAGACTCTTTAGACTCACTCAGTGGTACTGTTCTAGACTCGTTAGACTCACTCAGTGGTACTGTTCTAGAATATTTAGAATCACTCAGTGGTACTGTTCTAGACTCTTTAGAATCACTCAGTGGTACTGTTCTAGACTCTTTAGGATCACTCAGTGATACTGTTCTAGACTCTTTAGAATCACTCAGTGATACTGTTCTAGACTCTTTAGACTCACTCAGTGGTACTGTTCTAGACTCTTTAGACTCACTCAGTGATACTGTTCTAGACTCTTTAGAATCACTCAGTGGTACTGTTCTAGACTCGATAGAATCACTCAGTGGTACTGTTCTATACTCGTTTTAATCACTCAGTGGTACTGTTATAGACTTTAGAATCACCCAGTGGTACTGTTCTAGACTCACTCAGTAGTACTGTTCTAGACTCTTTAGAATCACTCAGTGGTACTGTTCTAGACTCTTTAGGATCACTCAGTGATACTGTTCTAGACTCTTTAGACTCACTCAGTGGTACTGTTCTAGACTCTTTAGACTCACTCAGTGGTACTGTTCTAGACTCTTTTTAATCAATCAGTGGTACTGTTCTAGACTCTTTTTAATCACTCAGTTGTACTGTTCTAGACTCTTTAGAATCACTCAGTGGTACTGTTCTAGACTCTTTAGAATCACTCAGTGGTACTGTTCTAGACTCTTTAGAATCACTCAGTGGTACTGTTCTAGACTCTTTAGAATCACTCAGTGGTACTGTTCTATACTCTTTAGACTCACTCAGTGGTACTGTTCTAGACTCCTTAAACTCACTCATTGGTACTGTTCTAGACTCTTTAGACTCACTCAGTGATACTGTTCTAGACTCTTTAGGATCACTCAGTGATACTGTTCTAGACTCTTTAGACTCACTCAGTGGTACTGTTCTAGACTCTTTAGGATCACTCAGTGATACTGTTCTAGACTCTTTAGACTCACTCACTGGTACTGTTCTAGACTCTTTAGACTCACTCAGTGGTACTGTTCTAGACTCTTTTTAATCAATCAGTGGTACTGTTCTAGACTCTTTTTAATCACTCAGTTGTACTGTTCTAGACTCTTTAGAATCACTCAGTGGTACTGTTTTAGACTCTTTAGAATCACTCAGTGGTACTGTTCTAGACTCTTTAGAATCACTCAGTGGTACTGTTCTATACTCTTTAGACTCACTCAGTGGTACTGTTCTAGACTCCTTAAACTCACTCATTGGTACTGTTCTAGACTCTTTAGAAGCACTCAGTGGTACTATTCTAGACTCTTTAGAATCACTCAGTGGTACTGTTCTAGACTCTTTAGAATCACTCAGTGGTACTGTTCTAGACTCTTTAGAATCACTCAGTGGTACTGTTCTAGACTCTTTAGAATCACTCAGTGGTACTGTTCTAGACTCTTTAGAATCACTCAGTGATACTTTAGGTACTTCACTAAATTAAACTTAAATATATAGTATCTCCAGTGGACAGACCTCCCTGCTCCATCCATCACTTACTATAGTAATAAGTATGAAGGTATGACAGTCATGACTCATATAACATGTCAGGTAGGAGGTAATGTAACAGAACAGAGTTGGTGTGAATGTACTGCTAAGAGGACTAGCAGTATCAGACTCTCTTTAGGTGGGGACATTTATTACCACTAGATGGCACTATTTGGGAATGTTTTATTATGTTTTATCTCTCAAGGCCAAATTACATAAACCCTTCATCTCTGCATTCTGAATAGTTTGTGCTCTGCTTTTGAGTAATTTCTCTGTTTGTTAATAATTAACATTATTTTTAAGCCCCATTCAAGGAATTCAAACAGACAGCTGTTTGTGCTGCAGAGTGCAGACAGTTCCATAAGGGAAGACAGAGATGAGAACCATCCATGGTTAATGTTGTTGCCATGGTGCTCTCTGCTGCCCTATTGACTCACACAAACAGATGATGTCAGCAGAAGCATCATTCAGGTCCATAGGGCCAAGCTATAAATCACTGTTCTCATCCTGTTGTGATTTAGCATCCTGGAAATCAATCCTCTGGCCCAACTTAAGCTCAATTAAACTGTGGTTTTCCATTTCGCCTCCTCTCCTCCTCTCTTCCTACTCATCTTGTCTTTTTCTTTCTGGCTTGCTGAATGTGATTGTCGCAGGAATAGCTCAGGGGAAGGAGAACACACTCCACTGTTCAATTACCCACGCTCATGTTGATCCTTCCTGAGAGAACTTTAATCTAATCCTCACACAACGGCCTTCAGAACAGCCACTCTGGCTCTGGGAGTCAAAGAGAGAAGAAAGGAGCAGGAACACAACAACAACAGTAGCAGCCCTGCTCATCATTTCAATAGCTGCTGTCCCTGAGGCTGCTGGGAGAGGAGCTGTACTGCCATTGTGAAATTTAAATAATAATACTGGGTTCTAATGAGGCACGGAACATGAGACTGTGGCTCACAGCAGGAGTAATGGAGTATTTATTTATTTTATTTAACCTTTATTTAACTAGGCAAGTCAGTTAAGAACAAATTCTTATTTACAATGACGGCCTACCAAAAGGCAAAATACCTCCTGCAGGGACGGGGGCTGGGATTTTTAAAATAAATAAATAAATAATAAATAAATAAATAACATATGAATATAGGACAAACATTACAACAAGAGAGACAACACAACACTACATAAAGAGAGACCTAAGACAACAACATAACAAGGCAGCAACACAACATGACAACAACATGGTTGCGACACAACATGGTATCAGCACAAAACATGGTACAAACATTATTGGGCACAGACAGCAGCACAATACATCACACAAAGCAGCCACAACTGTCAGTAAGAGTGTCCATGATTGAGTCTTTGAATGAAGAGACTGAGATATTACTGTCCAGTTTAAGTGTTTGTTGCAGATTGTTCCAGTCGCTAGCTGCAGAGAACTGAATGTGTGTGCATTGATGTGTGTGCTTTGGGGACCTTTAACAGAATGTGGACTGGCAGAACGGGTGCTGTATGTGGAGAATGAGGGCTGCAGTAGATATCTCAGATAGGGGGGAGTGAGACCTAAGAGGGTTTTATAAATAAGCATCAATCAGTGGGTCTTGCGACGGGTATACAGAGATGACCAGTTTACAGAGGAGTATAGAGTGCAGTGATGTGTCCTATAAGGAGCATTGGTGGCAAATCTCATGGTCAAATGGTAAAGAACATCTAGCCGCTCGAGAGCACCCTTACCTGCTATAAATGTCTCCGTAATCTAGCTTGGGTAGGATGGTCATCTGAATCAGGGTTAGTTTGGTAGCTGGGTGTGAAAGAGGAGCGATTACGATAGAGGAAACCAAGTCTAGATTTAACTTTAACCTGCAGATTTTATATGATCTGAGAGAAGGACAGTGTACCATCTATACTCCCAAGTACTTGTATGAGGTGACTACCCCAAGCTCTAAACCCTCAGAGGTAGTAATCACACCTGTGGGGAGAGGGGCATTCTTCTTACCAAACCACATTACCTTTTTTTCGGAGGTGTTCAGAACAAGGTTAAGGGTAGAGAAACCTTGTTGGACACTAAGAAAGCTTTGTTGTAGAGCATTTAACACAAAATCCGGGGAGGGGCCAGCTGAGTATAAGACTATTATCTACATATAAATGGATTAGAGAGCTTCCTACTGCCTGATCTATGTTGTTCATGTAAATTGAGATGAGCGTGGGGCCTAGGATTGAGCCTTGGGGTACACCCTTGGGGACATGCAGTGGCTGAGACGAGATGTTCTGACTTTATACACTGCACTCTTTGAGAGAGGTAGTTAGCAAACCAGGCCAAAGAAACCTCAGAGACATCAATACTCCTTAGCCAGCCCACAAAAATGGAATGGTCTACCGTATCAAAAGCTTTGGCCAAGTCAATAAAAATATCAGCACAACATTGCTTAGAATCAAGGGCAATGGTGACATCATTGAGGACCTTTAAGGTTGCAGTGACACATCCATAACCTGAGCGGAAACCAGATTGCATACCAGAGAGATACTATAGACATCAAGAAAGACAGTCAGTTGATTATTGACAAGTTTTTCCAACACTTTTGATAAACGCCAAAATATAAATAATAATGGAGTAATGCTGCCTGGCTTCTCTTAAAGGGATAGGTACAGTAAACAACACATCTTTACACCTCTCTGGACAGCATAATGGCAGTTATAGAAGAGTGCAGTGTAGAGGACAGGGGAGGGTGTGTTTGACCTCTGACTGGACAGACAGATGGGTGGTCTAACTGTAACAGCTGTCTCTCTTTTCACTCCAGTCAACTTTCATCTCATCACCTTATGTTCTAATTTTATATCTGAACTACATCTGTCTCTGTCAATATTGATGACTACATCTGTGGCTGTCAGTATTGATGATTACATCTGTGGCTGTCAGTATTGAGGAATACATCTGTGGCTGTCAGTATTGATGAATACATCTGTGGCTGTCAGTATTGATGAATACATCTGTGGCTGTCAGTATTGATGATTACTTCTGTGGCTGTCAGTATTGATGAATACATCTCTGGCTGTCAGTACTGATGATTACATTTGTGGCTGTCAGTATTGATGAATACATTTCTGGCTGTCAGTATTGATGAATACATCTGTGGCTGTCAGTATTGATGAATACGTCTGTGGCTGTCAGTATTGATGAATACATCTCTGGCTGTCAGTATTGATGAATACATATGTGGTTGTCAGTATTGATGAATACATCTGTGAATCTCAGTATTGATGACAACATCTGTGGCTGTCAGTATTGATAATTACATCTGTGGCTGTCAGTATTGATGACTACATTTGTAACTGTCAGTATTAATGACTACATATGTGGCTGTCAGTATTGATGCCGACATCTGTGACTGTCAGTATTGATGATTACATCTGTGGCTGTCAGTATTGATAATTACATCTGTGGCTGTCAGTATTGATGACTACATCTGTGGCTGTCAGTACTGATGATTACATTTGTGGCTGTCAGTATTGATAATTACATCTGTGGCTGTCAGAATTGATGACTACATCTGTGGCTGTCAGTATTGATAATTACATCTGTGGCTGTCAGTATTGATAATTACATCTGTGGCTGTCAGTATTGATGCCGACATCTGTGGCTGTCAGTATTGATAATTACATCTGTGGCTGTCAGTATTGACAATTACATCTGTGGCTGTCAGAATTGATGACTACATCTGTGACTGTCAGTATTGATGACTACATCTGTGGCTGTCAGTATTGATGACTACATCTGTGGCTGTCAGTATTGATGACTACATCTGTGGCTGTCAGTATTGATAATTACATCTGTGACTGTCAGTATTGATGACTACATCTGTGGCTGTCAGAATTGATGACTACATCTGTGACTGTCAGTATTGATGACTACATCTGTGACTGTCAGTATTGATGACTACATCTGTGGCTGTCAGTATTGATGACTACATCTGTGGCTGTCAGTATTGATGACTACATCTGTGGCTGTCAGTATTGATGACTACATCTGTGGCTGTCAGTATTGATGACTACATCTATGGCTGTCAGTATTGATAATTACATCTGTGGCTGTCAGTATTGATGACTACATCTGTGGCTGTCAGTATTGATAATTACATCTGTGGCTGTCAGTATTGATAATTACATCTGTGGCTGTCAGTATTGATAATTACATCTGTGGCTGTCAGTATTGATGATTACATTTGTGGCTGTCAGTATTGATGATTACATCTGTGGCTGTCAGTATTGATGATTACATCTGTGGCTGTCAGTATTGATGCCTACATCTGTGGCTGTCAGTATTGATGATTACATCTGTGGCTGTCAGTATTGATGCCTACATCTGTGGCTGTCAGTATTGATGATCTGACCGCAGACTAGCATGGTCACGTTCAGGGTCAGGTCATCCCAGCATGGTCATGCTGCGTCACACAGGTCCACCCATTCAACAGGTCTGTCCAGACTAGTGTGAGATATGCTTTATTATGTAGAGACAGAGAGAGCTAGTCATTGATTCTCAGCATGACCAATGCTGTCTGAGGTGTGTGTGTGTGTAGACTGTCAATGACTGGCCATCTCTCTCTCTGTGAGTCAGATGGTTCATAGAGACAGACAGGGCTGGGCAGCACCTGGCTAATGCTACTGGGTAAACACAGGGTTCACACAGGCAGGGCTGGGCAGTGCCTGGCTAATGCTACTCGGCAAACACAGGGTTCATACAGACAGACAGGGCTGGGCAGCGCCTGGCTAAAGCTACTGGGCATACACAGGGTTCATACAGACAGACAGGGCTGGGCAGCGCCTGGCTAATGCTACTGGGCAGACACAGGGTTCATACTAAATGGCACACTATTCCTTTCACCACATAGTACACTACCTTTGACCTGAGCCCTACGGGCCCTGGTAGAAAGGAGTGCACTATAGAGGGAATAGGGTGCAATGTGGGACGTAAACACAATCACTGAGTAACAGGAGCCAAATGACTGATGTTACAGAGAGGCGGTTAGTGAGTACTGTACTGTCAGGCCATCAAGGGTGTCTGTCATCACTGCCCAGGAACACACACACAATAGACAGATATACAATGTTCCTAGAGACCATCAAATAGAAGGTCAATACACAAACAAAGAAAGCTTACCAAGATAGAGGGTTGAACACACAGATACACTTCACAGGCACGCACGGATGGACTGACAAATACACACACAAAACAAACAAGTGCATACGCACACACACACACAAACATATACACATTACTGCACATTCACACAGAGATAGCCCACAGCCAGATAGCTGACACGGCAGGGGGGAGAGACTGAGATCGATCTGATAGAACTCTACAGGACCACATGAAAAATGAGCTTCTGATAGGAAACAACACACTTCTTATAGCTTGATAACAGCAGGTCAATGTCAAGAGCTGCTTGAGACCCATAAAATGTCTCTGACAGTCTGACTAATGTCTCTTCACATCAGACCAGGGAGGACGTGTTGCATTAGGGCACTTTGAGAGTGTATTCCATTATCTCTGAGGCATATGTTGCTACTACATCAAACAAATGAATCATATTGTGTTGGTTTGGAAACTTCCATCTGGCAAAATCAACAAAGACTATTTGCATCAGAATTGAATACATTTGGTGTTTCATCTTGGCTCTGAAAGTGAATTAATTAAAATGATTGCATTTGAGTAAAACCATGATAAGAACATCTGCTATACTGTAGACAAAGTCTAATTAATATTCAACAGTAAACACAAGGTAAATATACTTTAGAAACCCATCATTTCACCCACTTTATTTGGGAACATGATTTGCTAGATGCTCATTAGAATGCCAAGGCAGGCTAGTCTGGTAGAGACACTCACAAAGACCCAGTTCAATCAACCACAGAGGGTTTCACCAAAATGTTTACACAGTGTTTTATGGACAGGTGTGGTTTGACGTCAATATCCACAAACAATATATCTGCAAGAGGAACAGTTGCAGGTGTGTCAATTTAAAGGCATTGAACCCATCTTTGACATAGTACAGAGTAAACAATCTGTAATGTATCCAGTCTCTGAGATGAGGTCTCTTCTGCTGGGACCATACAGAGCTCTCTAGGGCTGGACCAGACAGTACTGCACATACTCCAACCAGCAGCACTGTGAGCTGTGGAGAGGACAGAGGGGGGCAGTGGTGAGCAGACACAGCTGGACAGGTCTATATGAGACAGTGATCATCATCACTGACTTTACCAACCCCACAACATTACAGTCATCTACTATGAGTAGGTTTGCAGAGGGAGGGTAACTTACTGGAAACCGTCGAAATGTATCAGTAAACTACCAGAATTTTGGATCACGGATTTTATGTAATTCATCACAAGACATCAAGTGGCCTTTTTGGGTACTTCAGATTATTACAGGAGTCTAATTATGTCTGGTCCTCTGTGTGATCAATTAAATACATACAATCATAAAAGAAGATGATTTTAAAATAAAACATTTAATGACACAAACTAAACGATCAACTTAGTGAATGCCATTGGCAACATGAAATATATTTACATTTATTTTACTATGTCAATATGTCTTTGTTGTAAACGATTTTAGCACCCAAAAAAAGAGTTCATAATTGAACAGTTGTATAGTTAAAACTTCTTGTCAATAGGGGGAGCTGTTAGCACTTTGTAATTATGACGTTCCCAAATTAAACTGCCTCGTACTCAATTCTTACTCGTACAATATGCATATTATTATTACTATTGGATAGAAAACACTCTCTAGTTTCTAAAACCGTTTGAATTATATCTGTGAGGGAAACAGAACTGGACTTAGAGCAATTTTCCTATGTGGATGTGAGAATGCCAAATTTTCCAAGCTGCTCTGAGACCTGTGTATAACTCTGCCTGTCTTCTATTGGTTGAGATGCACTGCATACGCCTTCCCCTGGATGTTAGCGAATAGGGAGACTTGAAATGGAGTCTCTACGTAGATCCCAAAGGTTATAAATAACTTGGCAAAGACGTGTATTGTTCTTTTCCCCTTCGCTCTGACGCACTGAGGACCTTGGCACATTGTACTAGAAGCATTGGTTATAGATCTTAGACATTTCCGGCTGTGTTTTTATTCGATATAGGCTTTAAAGACATCATAATCTTGTTATTTTGAACTGAATTATATCAGTTTATGTCAGTATATTGCGATTTTCGGGTATTTATTTTCGTGGCGTTGTAGAAAGTTGGGTATCTCTGGCCCACATGGCTAATGTTTACTGCTAATTGCAACGTTGAAGAGGACGTTCTCCAACCTAGCAACGATTCTTTTGGACAAAGGACACCTTTCCTAAGATTCTGATGAGAGTTCATCAAAAAGTAAGAACTATTTATGCTGATAATTCGTTGTTCTGTTGAAAAAAGTCAAATGCATAAGCCGCCATTACTTGCAGTGCAGCCTTCCTTTATCGCACGCTGTATTTTGAAGTAACGTTAATTTAAAAAATGTAACCCAGCGATTGCATTAAGAACTAATTTGTCTTTCAATTGCTGTCCAACCTGTATTTTTTTAGTCAAGTTTATGAATAGTTTTCGATTAGAATAGGTGCCTCTCCAAGATGGCGCCGGACAGATTGCTTGAGGTAAAACACTTAGAAAATCTGAAATATTGGCTGGATTCACAAGATCTGTGTCTTTCATCTGCTGTACACTGCATATTTTTAAGAAATGTTTTATGATGAGTAATTAGCTAATACACGATGGTCTCTGTAGTTATTCTAGTCGCTTTGGTGAGAGTTGTGATAGTGGCTGCAATGGTAAACTATGATTTATACCTGAACTATGCACATTTTTCTAACAAAACATATGCTATACAATAAATATGTTATCAGACTGTCATCTGATGAAGTTGTTTCTTGGTTAGTGGCAATTTATATCTTTATTTGGTCGAATTTGTGATAGCTAATGATGGAGTAATAAAATGGTGGAGTAAAAAAGTGGTGTCTTTTGCTAACGTGGTTAGCTAATAGATTTACATATTGTGTCTTCCCTGTAAAACATTTTAAAAATCAGAAATGATGGCTAGATTCACAAGATGTGTATCTTTCATTTGGTGTCTTGGACTTGTGATTTAATGATATTTAGATGCTACTATTTACTTGTGACGCTATGCTAGCCTATGCTAGTCAGCTTTTTTACTGGTGGGGGTGCTCCCGGACCCGGGTTTGTGAGGAAGTAGAGGTTAATGCCATTGTTGATTGTTGAATGTCATCATAAATTATGCTATTTTCTCTTGAACTATATGGTCTGTCTACTAGAAACTCATGGACAATATGGACGCAGATAAAAACTATTTAGACTATATACAGTATGAAAGTTATTAAAGTATAAATTAGCAAAGTTACCATCGATTGCCATATATTTTCTGTTAATTACGAAAATTACCGGTAGCTTTGCAACCTTAACTACGAGACACTCCATGTTCTCACCATAGGGAATGTGTCAACCGCACACTGACACCATTCCTCACCCCTCTGGAATAAAGAACATGCTCTCTTCCACTCCAAGAGAGTGCTGGATGAGCAGGTTCCCTGTATATAACCAGCCCACCTGTCAGTCAGCACGCTGGGTGAGAGAGAGGACGTCTGTTACAGGCAGCAGGACGGGAGCTCTCTCTCTCTCAGGCAGAGAGAGGCAGAGGCAGAGACAAAGAGAGAGAGAGGGAGAGACTAAACTAAAGCCCAAACGGCTGGCGTTGTTCTACTCATGTGTTGATGTGAGTAGCAGGGTCCTCTGGTCCATACCAGGGGAACATAGTGTAGGCCTACACGGTGTTATTAGTGAGAACAATGTGATGACGGTATCATGCTGTCTGGTTAATGGATACAGAACTTCTCAGCTAGGCTGATAACATACTCGTCCATGGTTCTGTAGGCTACATGAACAGGGTGACTCAACCCAAACCAAACAAAGTGGGGCTCTACTTTTGTTCTTCCACTGTAATGACCATGCTACTTAAAAATATAAATAGCCTAGATACACTTACACTTAACTGTACTTAGCCATCAGAAAATGTACTGGAGCAATCCTGCTTTCAGAGGAAATCTCACTGTGTATGTATGCTACACATGCTCATACATACATACATATACACACACACACACAATGGAAAAATACTCACCATAATCGTGCTCTCAACGTGCACCAATGATGCATTTAGGCTATGCTAATGTTATATTAATGAATGAACCAAGAACCCAGAATCTCCTCTAATCAATAATAATGAATAGTGGTTCAGCCTACAGCCCCATCACTCAGAACCATCTCATTTAAATGGTTTATACACACACATGCTATCCTTTCACACTCAAATGCAAACATTTGCATAACGCACACAAGGCAGGCTGTAACATATGCTCACTCACACACACATACAGAAACAGAACACACACACACAGGCGCAGAACATCTCAGTCACACAGAGTGAGTGCCCTAAGCCATGCGGTTCCATCTGCTTAGAATGCGTTTGAGCTCCTCTCTACCAAAGCCCCATCTCTCCCTCTTCTGTATCTAACACACACAGTCACCATTCAGTAAAGATCATTACCTTAGTGAAATGAAGGACGCTGGAGTACGATGTGTTCATCATGGAGCAACACACTGTCATAGGACTGGCCATGCCTCTGAGTGGTGCACTCTGAAACACTCATGTTATCATCTTCTATCTGCTACAGACACCTGGAATGGCCTTATTATGATTGACAACTTTTGATTGGCAGTTTTATTTTAAGAATGATTTTACAAAAGAGCAAATTCCATTGAATCAAACTTGTGAGAAGAGTGGTCTGGTAGGGGCACAGCCTAGTTGTCTAAACGTGTGTTACAAAGCATGGTGGAATGTGATGCTATGTAGTGAATTGCTGTTTATTAAGCTGAGGGGCTATAGCAGTCAAGATGGGACTGCCTCGTGGGTGTGGAGGCAGTACACACAAACACCTTGAGAACACACCTGACACACCCATCTCAGCTGAGCACAAGTCTATTCGTGCAACACAATGACTGTTTCTGTTTGGTCGTAAACAAACGGGGAAAAATCTTGGCCAAATGTGAAGGAGGACATGAAAAAATAGGAAGAACAGGGAGAGCTGACAAAATGTGCTTGTAAGAAACAGAAGCACTATAGCAACCAGTGACCTCTGTCTCAGTCTGGTCATTTTCTCCCCTCTCTTTTTCGTTCACTTTCCCCTTTTCTTTGAGTTTTGTGACAGCAAATGTTGACTAGAATAGGTTGCGCAGCGTTCTTTCTTTATCCCGGGCTGCACAAGTGCAGGAGGAAGAGTGAGAGGAAAGAACTGAACAATGTGGCTCGCAAACAGGTGAGGGCTCTGGGAGTGTGGTGTCAGGAAAACAACCTCTCACTCAACGTCAACAAAAAAGGAGATAATTGTGGTCTTCAGGAAACAGCCGTGGGAGCCCCCCCCCCCCCCCCCGATCCACATCGACGGGACACAAGTGGAGAAGGTGGATAGTTTTAAGTTCCTCGGCGTACACATCACAGATAGACGGAAACGGTCCACCCATACAGACAGCGGGGTGAAGAAGGCGCAACAGCGCCTTTTCAACCTCAGGAGGCTAAAGAAATTTGGCGTATTACCTAAAACCCTCACAAACATTTATAGATGCACAATTGAGAGCATCCTGTCGGGCTGTATCACCGCCTGGTACGGCAACTGCACCACAACCGCCCACCGGGGACAAACTACCTGCCCTCCAGGACACCTACAGCACCCGATGTCACAGGAAGGCCAAAAAGATAATAAAGGACAACAACCACCCGAGCCACTGCCTGTTCACACCGCTATCATCAAGAAGGCGAGGTCAGTACAGGTGCATCAAAGCTGGGACCAAGAAACTGAAAAACCGCAATCAGACTGTTAAACAGCCATCACTAGCACAGAGAGGCTGCAGCCTACATACACATACTTGAAATCATTGGCCACTTTAATAAATTGAACACTAATCACTTTAAATAATGTTTACATATCTTGCATTACTCATCTCATGCCGCTCTGACATTGCCCGTCCATATATTTATATATTCTTGATTCCAGTTCTTTACTTAAATTTGTGTGAATTAGGTATTTGTTGTGAAATTGTTAGATATTACTTGTTAGATATTGCTGCACATTTCGCAACACCCGCAATAACATCTGCTAAACACGTGTAAGTGACAAATAAAATTGGATTTGATTTGAGAATGATGAGGCCGATTGTACTGACAAAAACTACCATTTTCAATAGTCTGCAGCCTTCTCTCCCTCTCCTCTTCTCTCTGTCTCTCTCTCTCTCTCCCCCACCCCATGTCGTTCTGTCTCTCTCCCCCCCACCCCATGTCGTTCTCTATCTCCCTGTCTCTCTCTCCCTCACACCCTGTCGTTCTCTCTGTCTCTCTGATTATTTCTTGAGCTCTCCTTCTCTGTCTCTCTTGGCAATCAATGTTTGGACCAAAGTCAATGGTAAACTATTCAATACGGTCCTCTTAACACACTAACAGAGGCAATTAAAATGTGTGCTGGTCTGTAGCAGTAGCGGCTAACCTTCAGTGTAGAGCTTGGACTGCCTGTCATCCTCAGCTCTGATGGAACAACGTGTCTACTTTTGAAAGTCATCCAACACAAAGACATATAGAGTCTCAGAGTCTCCCTCGATGAAATCAATTACATTTTCTCCAAAACCAAGCAATTACCCAGGCAACAACAATTTATTCATGGTTGTCTGATGGGATTGAACACATTCAGTGAGACGAGATGGAGAGAGATGGGGGAAGAGAAGAGAGAGAGAGAGATGGAGAAATAGAGCGAGACAGAGACAGAGAGAGAGAGCGAGACAGCATGACACAGAGTTATTTCATCAAGCTGTGACCTCTGATGGAGAACACTGCATGTCACTTCATTCTGGTGAAGAAAGACTTTTCTCCACTGATTGTGTGACCTCTTCTCACCCTCCTCTTGTGTTTTTGCCTCCCATATTTTCCCTTTCGTTAAAAAATTTTTTTTCTGGACACAATGTCCATAACAAGACTGATTATAAACACCTAAAATGTGTCCAACGAACAAGGGTTTATGGGCCCACCTGTGGTTGGGGAACTCTGGTATATACTGTTCATGCACTAGTTCCATTTGCAGGTTCAGCATTGTAGCTGGTTTCATTTTGACAACGCTGAGTAGTTGTTTGTGTGTTTTCCCAGGGAAATCTTCACATGCTGGATCAATATCTCTGGGATCATTTACACCAACGAATGAGTCCGTTGCAGAGCTGGGTCGGCCTGGCTGTGCAACGATGTGGTCTGTCAGCAGTTGGCCTGATAAACCATCTTCTGCTTCTGTCTGTTTGATTTCTGAGCCTTTGCAGCAGCATGTTACAGTACATGTGTTGAATGCTGAAATGTCACTCAGTCGGAAAGTCATTAGAAAACCCCTCAATACTGCCAACGGCCAAATGTTTTATTACTGATACAAGAGAATGAAACTCAAGAGAGCATATTTCATCAACTTGTATTTCAAGAGTTTTGGTGCTAGAATACAAATAATACATCTATCCCAGAGAGCAAGACAACATTTAACAAAAACATGTCCCATGTGTCACAGTACAATAGATCTTAATGATTTGTTATTCAACTCAGTGCTTAAGATACCTGAAAAATAAAAAGAATCATCCCTGGTTATTATACAGTGGCTTCCAGCATGTCACGAAATGGCGTTTAACACAGAGGAGGGTATGAAGAGAGGAGGGCTGGGGTTTGGGACACCCTGGCTGATCAGGAACAGGGATTATGCAGTAGGGCCAGGTGGCCTCAGACACTTGAACTGCACTTCTGATGAGGAAATAAATATCCCTCTTTTTGAAGTACCCTAAATCAAACATCCTTAAGATGAAACCCCCCCCCCCCCCCCCCCCCGTCTCACACTAGATCAGCCCCCAGTTATAAAGCTGTGGATTCCGCCTCTCCATTTTTCCCTTCCCTGTCGCTCTCTTTCTCGCACACACACACACACACACACACACACACACACACACACACACACACACACACACACACACACACACACACACACACACACACACACACACACACACACACACACACACACACACACACACACACACACACACACACACACACACACACACACACACACACACACACACACACACCCACCCATAGTTTATCCCTCATATCCAGCATTGACTGGTTAATATGGATGCATCCATAAATGAAAGGTAGTCATATGATCATATTTCTCTCTGGTTATCAGTCTCTGTGGATTAACATGAGAAGTGGCTCTCCAGAAAACAACACAGCTCTTGGCCATTTCGATAGTTAGGTACTATTCAGGGATGGATTTAACAACCAAATGCAGCATTTCAGTGGTATTAGGCCAAAGTGTTTTGTCTGTCCCTGACCACCAATGTCAATGTCATTATCACCTCTGATTTTTCCACCGCCCAATCACATCAACCTCATCAGCGTCTACAAGAGTTCTTTTGACCAATCAGGTGTCTCCAGCTGCCTTCTTGGAACTAGTCCCTGACCAATCGCATCATTGTCACGGCCCACTGTAGTAGTGCCTCTGTCCAATCTCATCAACTTCATAGTAATCTATGCTGACAGGCCTGGGGAAAAGCAGCACAGGGGAGGATTTTTGAAATCACGTACCTTCCAAGTTCCACACACATACTACCAAACACGCATGTGCATGAACACCAAGACTCCTGCCATTTTTATCATGCTTTCATCACCTACTACTTCAGCACTCCCACAGCTGTCACATCCAAGCAGGCGGCCAGAACATAATGGTGCTGTGTTTCTTTGTAGGGACAGCCAGGGGACAACCTGCATTTCCCATATGCTGTCATGTCACTGTCACCCTGTCACTGACCCTTTATCTGGGGTGGCATCAAAGTCTCCTTCAAGCCCTCCACCTCTGCCATGGGTCGTTCCATTTGATCAAACAAAATGACCCCCCTGCTTTCTGTCCAGTCCCTTCTCCTGCATGACACCAAAGCCCATCCTCAGTCCTGTCTCCTGAGTATTCAGTGGCAATTTTAGCATGTAAATATTGGTGGGGAACCCCCCTACACAACACATTAATTGCACTATAACGGTGACAAATGGTGCCCACAAACTGTTAGGACCTACATTAAGCTGTTCCAACAGCAGTCCAACACCTTACCACTGCTACACCTGGCTATCAGCGGAGCCTTGTCTGGCAGCAAAACAGTTCATTCAGTCTCATTTACTGATTAGCTGATACGGCTGACTTGCTTAAAAAAATTTAGTTTATACTGACAATTGAGATATACAAACTATGGCATAAGGGGACGACGAGCGGATAAGAGGCAATCCGTAATTTCGATTAAGACATTCATGAACGAGCTAGGATGGAAGTAGTCAATTTAACTATTTGTTCAGCACTTTTGAAATGTACAGCAACAGAATTCAGAACATGGTCTGTTCTTACAGTATTCTCCCTGTACACCAAGTCAGAACCATAGGATAAATATAGGGGGCCTATAAGCACACAATGAAAGCTCTTGCAATAGTCGATGATGACATTTCTCTAAAACAGGCTATAGGCTACATGTACACCAAGTCAGAACAGTAGGCTATATTATGAGGGGAAAAGGGACCTAATTATTAGGGTGAGACACATGGGCTACTATCAGCCTACTACAGAACATGCACGTAGTATTACTTTCTTAGCTACATATCTCCCTGCCATATTACATCATTTATGCAGCAGGATAAAATACATTTCTGGACTCACCTTGTTGTGCTGTGCTCACTTGTCATCAATGTCTGGCATTCTCTGGATTTATGGTGCTTTCAAGACAACTGGGAACTTGGGAAAAAAACAAGGTTGAATCATGACGTTAGTGATCTTCAGGTTGGAACTCTAGAAAGAGGCCCGAGTTCCCGACTTGGAATTCCGAGTTGGATGACCGTTCAAAACGTATTTTCCCAGTCAAAGCTTGTTTTTTTCCCCTGTTCCCAGTTGTCTTGAACTCACTGAAGTCTGGGATTTCCCAGTTCCGAGTTTCCATTTGTTTTGAACGCGGAAGAAGTCATGTTGGATTGACAGCATGGACAATGTTGAATATTTATCCTTTTAAGCTTGCGGATCAGTGGAACGCTACCGTTCCACCTGGCCAACATCCAGTGAAATTGCAGAGCGCCAAACTCAAATTAAACTACTATAAATATTAAACTTTCATGAAATCACAAGTGCAATACATCAAAATAAAACTTAACTTGTTGTTAATCCAGCCGCCGTTTCAGATTTCAAAAAGGCTTTACGGAGAAAGCAAACCATGCGATTATCTGAGGACAGCGCCCAGCACACAAATGCATAACAAATCATTTTCAACCAGGGAGTTGCGACATGAAAGTCAGAAATAGCGATATAATATATGCCTTACCTTTGAAGATCTTCTTCTGTTGGCACTCCAAAAGGTCCCAGTTACATTACAAATGCTCCTTTTGTTCGATAAACTCCTTCTTTATATCCATAAAAACTCAGTTTAGCTGGCGCGCTTCAGTCAATAATCCACTCGTTTTCCCTCTTTCAAAATGCATACAAAATGAATCCCAAACATTACCAATAAACTTATCCAAACAAGTCAATCAATCAAACCTTAGGTACCCTAATATGCAAATAAATGATCAAATGTAAGATAATTGTCTTTACCGGAGAAAAATGCCAAAATGCGCTCTCATTTACGCGCTTGGAAACACTACAGCCAAAATGGGAGCCACCTAGAAAAACTACAACTTCTGGCTCAATTTTCCAAAGACCAGCCTGAAACTCTTTCTAAAGACTGTTGACATCTAGTGGAAGCCCTAGGAACTGCAATCGGGCACGATTTCGCCCTATTATAAAAGTGCCAGCCATTGAAATCCGTGGTAGGATTAAACATTTTTTAGGGGGGATGGTTTGTCCTCTGGGTTTTGCCTGCCATTTCAGTTCTGTTATACTCAGACATTATTTTAACATTTTTAGAAACTTTAGAGTGTTTTCTATCCAAATCTACCAATTATATGCATATCCTAGCTTCTGGGCCTGAGTAGCAGGCAGTTTACTTTGGGGACGCTTTTCATCCGGACGTCAAAATACCGCCCCCTATCCCAAAGAAGTTAAAGAGATCGTTAAACCCAGACATGGACCACACACCCACTCCACTGAATAGTGGGCTAGTTATTGCTTTGCAATGCTTGCAGTTAGACACTGATTCCTTCCACACCACTCATTTTTGAATTTGCGATTTCCAACTTGTGTAATGTCCAATGGCCGATGAGCACTGATACATTTGACATATAATTTCTCTACATATGACAAATATTGAAAAGGATTTGCCAGTAGATTGTCGTCTTGATTCATGATGATGACTGCTAGCTAATTTTAAAAGTATGATGTTGACATGATCAGTCAAATCAAAGCTACAGTAGATATAAAGTTATTTGACGTCCTTTTATCTGTGACCAATGACCTTGAGCCTTCTTGGATGGGTACTTCTAATGTTGCTCTATGGCATCACCCAAGGGGCTTGAATTTTCGAGCTCTCCCCGTGGATTTTGCATAGTGTTCCCATGAGTGACAGAACACTGAGCCAATCACGGCGCAACTAGAGAAGATTGCCAACCTCTATGCTCTGTATTTTCCGCTGGCTGCCCCACTACCACAGAAAGCACTGAGCTAGGCTGAAACATCTGCATTTTGGAGCTGCCTTACTCAAGAAAGCAAAAAAGATATCAAGTTTGTATGCAGCTATTTTAACTCA
Source organism: Salvelinus fontinalis (assembly GCF_029448725.1). Lineage (NCBI taxonomy): Eukaryota > Metazoa > Chordata > Actinopteri > Salmoniformes > Salmonidae > Salvelinus > Salvelinus fontinalis. Next base: position 23,840,879 of record NC_074698.1, read on the forward strand.
ATGTTTTTTTGTTGTTGTTTGCAAACTGATATGTGACACGTATTAATGCCAAAATAACATGCAAAACAACAGGTCGCCACTGTGAATGTTGATCATCAACCTGTGGAGGACCTATGTGGTCACTGGGTAGAGGGAAATGGTCAGAGAGCATGTGTTTGATGCCGTTTCCTGGTGGACAGCAGTTTTTATGGTGTGAAAAAGTCATTAAGTTTCAGCAGACTGGGGGAGATGAGAGAGGGGAGGGATCAATGTCTTCACTCACTGTGAAAAGAGATAATGGCCCATGTTAATAGTTTGACATTAACAATATTGCTGGCATTATGATCAAATTAACAGGACACATAATAATCCTTCAGTACGCTCAGCATGCCCAGTTTTGTGTGTGTGTGTGTGTGTGTGTGTGTGTGTGTGTGTGTGTGTGTGTGTGTGTGTGTGTGTGTGTGTGTGTGTGTGTGTGTGTGTGTGTGTGTGTGTGTGTGTGTGTGTGTGTGTGTGTGTGTGTGTGTGTGTGTGTGTGTGTGTTTACAGTACATGAGCGTGTGTTGGTGTGGGTGAGACACCTGCAGCGATGCCTCAGAAATCTATCACTATGTAATGGGTCCTGGGAGATGAGTATTCCCAGAGACGTGTGAGGCTGTGCAACCACCCAGCAAGTGGCCCAATCATGGTCAGCGGCCTGACCATCTGACCTCATGGAATTGGTCCTGCTCTAACTCTCTATCATATGAAATAAGGTGAGCAGAGGGATGGCACACAGGTATTGTCCTTTCCTTTCTTTTCTCCTTTTCATGTTGTCTTTGAAGTCACAAATGGCTCCAGAGAGATATTTTCACTGCAATAGTTAATTCACACAAGTGAGTGAAAAATCCACATTGATATCTGTTTCCATGTGCACATGCAGGGATCCAAATACAACCTATTACAGTTTTACCACCTTTTTATTCCTCCCTCTCTCCCTCACACATTCAGTATAGCCGCTAAGGGTTCCATCCCGAATGGCACCTTATTCCCTAGTGCACTACTTTTGACCAGAGCTTTATGGGTTGCGGTTCAAAAGTAGTACAATATATACAGAATAGGATGCCATTTAAGACACATCCAAGGTGTGAGCGCCCACACCGAGGCACATCGTTACCTTCTCTTAAATCTTAACGTTTAGTTCTCACTGGTACTGGAGGTAATGGCTGCACATAGGCAATCATCTCACCAGGGGAGCATCCACATTTAACACGGCCTTCACCAATCACAGCACTGGGGGGAAAGGAAAATGCTTCATAAATGATCTCATTCACACTGTTGGAGTCTAGTTGATCTATCATTTATAGTTTTTCCTTCTCTTCTTTTCTTCCTCTGTTTTCATAGACATTTCACATCATGATGTCCTATATAAGGGATGGGCAACTGGCGGTCTGCAGGCTGCATGCGTCCCACAGCACCCCTTTTGTAGGCCTGCAGATTACCCCGCCCCCAAAAATATATATACAGTATACATACAGTGCCTTCAGAAATGATTAATTCCCCAGGATCTTTTTACGTGTCTATTTTCAAAGGATAAAGCTAAGAACAATAACAACTTTATACTTCAGAACACTACAACAATATGGAAGAAAACATATTCTATAAGAAACACTACCACTCCCTAAAAACACAACTCTATGGAACAATCCTTGAACAGCTTTTCAGAATTCACTGATAAATTGGTCCAAATGGAAATTTACATGCATAGAAACCATAAATAACTTGGTAATAGGAAATACATGTATTCCCATGAAAGAATTAAAAAGCAATTTTGGACTGACCAATGTGGATATTTTCAAATACATGCAATTTAAGTTTCATGTGACAAAATGTTGTTTTGAAATCTTTAGGACATCAGAGCAATCTTGAGGAAATCCTATTTGAGTCAGAGAAGGATATTCATATGATAGGTAAAATATGCCAAACATTGCAGAGAGCCTATCCAACTGACAATCTCTAAGACAAAAATATAAACAATTTGAACCAAGACTTAAAAAGAACTGATATTGGAACAAGAGGGAGGGAATGTTGGAACATAACGAATTACATTACAGTTGAAGAAAAGGTATGCTTAATCCAGTTTAAACTAATCTATAGAATTTATAAAACAAGAGCCAAAATTCACAAATCCTACAAAGCACAACGGCTTAAGTGTAAAAGTAACAATGACTCAATAATCCATTCCTTCTGGGAATGCTTGAAAGTCCAAAGGTTATGGGTGGAGTTAGAAAGTTGTCTGTCAGATGTAAATACAATGCCTCCCGGGTGGCGCAGTGGTCTAGGGCACTGCATCGCAGTGCTAGCTGCGCCACCAGAGTCTCTGGGTTCGTGCCCCGCCTGGGCTGGCCAGGCTCTGTCGCAACCGGGAGGTCCGTGGGGCGACGCACAATTGGCATAGCGTCGTCTGGGTTAGGGAGGGTTTGGCCGGTAGGGATATCCTTGTCTCAGTATGTAAAATGTAATGAAATGTAAAAAATGTCATAAAATGTATGCACTCTACTGTAAGTCGCTCTGGATAAGAGCGTCTGCTAAATGACTAAAATGTTAAATGTAAATACTGAATGTTTCAAGACAGAGATACCCGATGGGTTGGATGATACTTTTCTCGTCAATCATCCTGAAAAAAACATATACTTAAAAACTGGAAATCAACCAATCCTCCATCCTTAACACAATGGAAAGGTCAAATGCATTTCTATCTAAATGTTGAAAGTGCATGGGCAACAGAGAGAAACAAAACAGTGCAGTTTGAGGCCATGTGGTGGAGAGTGAAGTGGGCGCTGGAGATGATGGGGTGTGAGCAGGTGGGTCTGGGCAGGGGTGATGTTGTGGATGGAGATGGGGTGTGAGCAGGTGGGTCTGGGCAGGGGTGATGTTGTGGATGGAGATGGGGTGTGAGCAGGTGGGTCTGGGCAGGGGTGATGTTGTGGATGGAGATGGGGTGTGAGCAGGTGGGTCTGGGCAGGGGTGATGTTGTGGATGGAGATGGGGTGTGAGCAGGTGGGTCTGGGCAGGGGTGATGTTGTGGATGGAGATGGGGTGTGAGCAGGTGGGTCTGGGCAGGGGTGATGTTGTGGATGTTTGTGTGTATCTGAATGCTGTCGTTTGAATGTTTTGTAATGTAAAAAAAAATAGATATATAATGTTACAAAAAAACGAAAGTATTCATACTCCTTGACTTAATCCACATTTTTTTGTGTTACAGCATATAACATTTTTCTTACCCATTTACAGAGCACACACCATATCAACAAAGTGAAGAATAAAAAAATAGATTTACATTTTTTTTTATTGAAAATATATATATATTTATTTTTTATTCAATATTAAGACATACAATCTAATTGCAGTGACGCCGCTCAACATTTACATTACATTCAGTCATCTAACATAATCCCATCGAAAGCGACCCACAGAAGCAACCAGGGTCAACGCCCTTCCCAAGAGCAAGTCGGCAGATTTCCCACAAAGTCAAAACGGGGTCCCGAAACAGTGACCTATCAGCCATGGGCCCAAGCTTCCCGAGAGCTGCCCCTCAACCATCCGAGACTCCCGAGAAAAAATATATAAAATAATTCCATTCCCAGTCTGTCAAATTTGTTCTTTGACCATTGATTTTCAAGTATACTGAAGTCAAAGCTATAACTCAGCAACTCACTGTTTTCTTGGTAAGCAACTCCAGCGTAGATTTGGCCTTGCATTTTAGGTTATTGTCCTGCTGAAAGATTAATTAATCTCCCATTGTCTGGTGGAAAGCTCCACTCCGTTTTTTTTCACTCTGAAAAACTCCCCAGTCCTTAATGATTACAAGCATAACTGTAACATGATGCAGCCACACCTATGCTTGAAAATATGGAGAGTGGTACTCAGTAATGTGTTGTATTGGATTTGCCCAAAACATAACACTTTCTATTCAGGACAAAAAGTGAATTTCTTTCCCACATTTCTTGCAGTATTACTTTAGTGCCTTGTTGCAAATAGGATGCATGTTTTGGAACATTTGTATTCTGTACAGGCTTCCTTCTTTTCACACTGTCAATTAGGTTAGTATTGTGGAGTAACTACAATGTTGTTGATCCATCCTCAGTTTTCTCTTATCACAGCGATTAAACTCTGTAAATGTTTTAAAGTCACCATTGGCCTCATGGTGAATTCCCTGAGCGGTTCCCTTCCTCTCTGGCAACTAAGTTAGGAAGGACACCTGTATCTTTGTTGTGACTGGGTGTATTGATACACCATCCAAAGTGTAATTAATAACTTCACCATGCTCAAAGGGATATTCAATGTCTGTTTTTTTTTACCCATCTACCAATAAGTTCCCTTCTTTGTGAGGCATTGGAAAACCTCCCTGGTCTTTGTGTTTTATTTTATTTTTTATTTTTTGGGGGGGGGGGGGGTTGAATATGTGCTGCTCCATGTATGATGTGTGAACATAGACACAAGTGTGTGAGGCAACATTAGAGTGATAGGAAGCTGTGCATGCACCCCACCCCTGTCTCTGTCTCTGTCTACAGAGTGTGCTTGGAAGACTGAGGCTGGGCTTTAATAATAGTGTGTAACCATGTCTTCTCACGTGCTTGGTAATATTGTAATGTAACGTAATGCTGTAATGTAACGTAAACCATTCCTGGGGTACATAGAGCTGTGAGTGTATTCCTGAGTGTGTGACACAGAATATGTAAGTTAGTCTATGATTATCTCAGTCAAAGTGAACCCTCATGTAAGAGTCCATTTTGTTTTTAGCAACTCTAAAATAAATCAACACCTTCACTTCATCAGGGACTAGCACTACAACTGTAGCTGGGAAAATCTATTTCTAAAAACAGTGTGTGAAAATTATTTGCCAACAGCCAATAAATTCAGGAGGAGAATTAGAATTGTCAGAGTGCCAGGCAGCTAGTGATCCATATTAATTTCCACAGTGGCTACTGGCCAGAGAACCAGAGAGGGAGTAGGAGACAGGAGAAGAGAAAGACAGAATAAGATAGAGGCTGAGAGATTAGGACAGACAGACAGATGGACAGAAAGACGGAAGCTGAGGGAGCACCTGGCATGTGTTCCTCAGCAGAAGAGAAGTGAATAATAGCAAGTTAGTTTGAGTCCCGGCAGGCATCAAGCACCTCTTCTTGTTTGAGCTAATTGCCTCCCCTCTGACTTCACTATGAGCCAACTAGCACCACTACGGCAAACAGCCTTCACACAGCGACGAGAACTGAGGAGAGAACAGGGCATGAATAAGCAGCATGTCAATGGTTTTGGAGAGAATAAGTAAGCTGAATGTTTTTTGACATATTTGTTACCAAAACTGCTTTGTTACTGTAGAAAAACCTTATGTCAAGACTGTAGAACATAGACCTGAATATAGACCTATGACATAGAAATAATTAGGAACATCCAAAGCCTCTCTATTATATAACCAAAAACAGACATACTGCAACGAGTCGTAACATGGGACTATCTAGACTAGATTAACATATTCTCCATTATACAGAAACAGTCTGAGTCATGATTTGGTCTGATTAATATGGAAGGCCAAAGATATTTGGATGGAGACAGTATGGCCATTTCTCAGTGGTATTAATGTTTAAATATAATCTGTCACGTTCCTGACCTTATTTTCCCTTGTTTTGTCTTTATTTAGTATGGTCAGGGCGTGAGTTGGGGTGGGCAGTCTATGTTATTTGTTTCTATGTTTAGGTTTGTTCGTGTTGCCTAATATGGTTCTCAATCAGAGGCATTGTCTCTGATTGGAAACCATATTAAGGTAGGCTGTTTTCACTGTTTGTTTGTGGGTGATTGTTGCTGTGTCTGTGTTTGTTCGCCACACGGTACTGTTTCGTTCGTTTGTTCCTGTTCGTGCGTTCATATTTTATATGTTCTCAAGTTCAGGTCTGTTCACGTCGTTTATTGTTTTGCAGTTTGTTCAAGTGTTTTTTCGTCTTCGGTTAATAAACGATAGTATGTATTCAAACCACGCTGCGCCTTGGTCCGATCCTTGCTCCTCCTCAGACGAGGAGGAAGACAAACGTTACCCAATCTAAAAAGCAGAAAATCGGATTATGTATTTGACCTGACATTTTCATTTTGTATATGTCCTGTGAAGCAACAAGGCTCCAGACTGGAAGACTAATTCAATGATCAAATCGTTGTGTATTGTTCAGAAGACAAGGTCACGGCCTGGAGGAATTAGACCAGTCAATTATGCAGGAATATCTATTGAATTCATTTGAACACCATTCAAGGTCAGGGACTGAATGGTACGGCTTTGATCATTTACAAGGCTGGAGCAAATTATTATATAATTATTATTGTCATAGTACTGTATTAATAATCAGGACTGTGTGTTAGCATATTCTTAAAATGGGGGATCAGCAGTTGCTACATACATTTTTGGACTTCTAAAGTAATGATATGTACCCATTGGTTCTTGAAGAATATAATTTATAAATGCCTCATGAGCTTAGTTTTACTGTCGTACCCCATCAGAACCCAAAATATAAGTTTGTTTTAATCCAAAAATAATTGTGATATCATGGATGCTCAGTCCTTGCATCCATCTCTGGTTACATTTCTCCAGCGCCATCCCTCAACTTTTAATTGAAACAAGGGATGGGAGAACACTTTGTTATTGTTTCTACTGCTGATTGCCACTTTAATGTACTCATACGATCAAATTAACCGAGAAGAGTAACACTCTTTTTGGTCTTAAATGAAGAAACTAGTCTGTAAACAGGGTACTCTATTGTTTGAAAAGAAAAACTATGTTGATTCTACAGCAGTACAACCATAGCCTACTGGTCAGTCCATGTCAATCAGGATGGACGCTCCACATCCAGTAGATAGACAGCTGAATCTGTTGTTTGGATGGTTAGTCTGTCAGAGGCTGTGCTAAATGTAAACATGGGTGACCAAGGTTCATGTGCTTCAGTGAAAGCTTGATACAGTTAAGTTGAGGTTCAGCTTTTGTTTTTACAGCTAATACCAATTTATAACAAGTGGAGCTGCTATATGCAAAGGAGAAGACCTTATACCTTATACCTTATAATATATTCTTCGGGATCAGTGTCCCTTCCACGGAACGGTTGAGCTAACGTAGGCTAATGCGATTAGAAAAACATTTCCCAGGAAATAAACATATCTGATATTGGCAGAAAGCTTAAATTCTTGTTAATCTAACTGCACTGTCCAATTTACAGTAGCTATTACAGTGAAAGAATGCCATGCTATTGTTTGAGGAGAGTGCACAATATTGAACATGAAGTTTAATAAACAAATTAGGCACATTTGGGCAGTCTTGATTCAAAATGTTTAATAGAACTGCAATGGTTCATTGAATCAGTCAAAAACGTTTCACATACACTGCTGCCACCCAGTGGCCAAAATCTAAATTGGTCTGGAATAATACATTATGGCCTTTCTCTTGCATTTCAAAGATGATGGAACAAAAAAATACAAAATAACATGTTTTTTTATTTGTATAATTTTTTACCAGATCTATTGTGTTATATTCTCCTACATTCCTTTCACATTTCCACAAGAACTGAAAGTGGACAAGTGAGTCTTTTTCCTTCTCATCAGTCACTCAGTGGAGTAAAAGTGAGTGGTCGTGGATTTGCAGTCTGGCTGAGAGAGCGCGAGAGAGAGAGAGAACGAGATTTTACGAGAGAGAGAGAGATGATCCGAGTCCAGGAGTGAATGTGCTCTGCAAGCTAGAAATAAGACAGGCCAGAGGAGTACTAATGACCTTGACAGCTCCAGAAATTATCCTCAGATTCATTCATCGTTAATAGTTATACTGTTTACTGTTTGCAGGCATATGCATGGCTAAACGTGCTAATGAGAGAAGGTGGTTCTCTTTTACTAGCACATTATTCATCATAGACTGGTTGTGACAGATAGGGAAGGATCTGGAGAGGAGGAAACCCACAGTGACTTGGATTTTAACACATGATTATGACTACTGTATGCTACTACAGGTACGCTAACGCACACATGACAGAGACTACCTACTAATGACACATGACAGAGACTACCTACTAATGACACATGACAGTGACTACCTACTAATGACACGACAGAGACTACCTACTAACGACACATGACAGTGACTACCTAGTAATGACACATGACAGTGACTACCGACTAATGACACATGACAGTGACTACCGACTAATGACACATGACAGTGACAATCGACTAATGACACATGACAGAGACTACATATTAATGACACATGACAGTGACTACCTACTAATGACACATGACAGAGACTACCTACTAATGACACATGACAGAGACTACCTACTAATAACACATGACAGAGACTACCAACTAATGACACATGACAGAGACTACCTACTAATGACACATGACAGTGACTACCTACTAATGACAGATGACAGTGACTACCTACTAATGACACATGACAGTGACTACCTACTAATGACACATGACAGAGACTATCTACTAATGACACATGACAGAGACTACCTACTAATGACACATGACAGTGACTACCTACTAATGACACATCACAGTAACTACCTACTAATGACACATGACCGTGACAACCTACTAATGACAAATGACAGAGACTACCTACTAATGACACATGACAGTGACTACCTACTAATGACAGAGACTACCTACTAATGACACATGACCGTGACTACCTACTAATGACATATGACAGAGACTACCTACTAATGACACATGACAGTGACTACCTAGTAATGACACATGACAGTGACTACCAACCAATGACACATGACAGTGACTACATACTAATGTCACATGACAGTGACTACCTACTAATAACACATGACAGAGACTACCTACTAATAACACATGACAGTGACTACCTACTAATGACACATGACAGTGACTACCTACTAATGACACATGACAGTGACTACCTACTAATGACACGTGGCCGTGACTACCGACTAATGACACATGACAGTGACTACCGACTAATGACACATGACAGTGACTACCGACTAATGACACATGACAGTGACTACCTACTAATGACACATGACAGTGACTACCGACTAATGACACGTGACAGTAACTACCTACTAATGACACGTGACAGTGACTACCTACTAATGACACGTGACAGTGACTACCTACTAATGACACATGACAGTGACTACCTACTAATGACACGTGACCGTGACTACCTACTAATGACACATGACAGAGACTACCTACTAATGACACATGACAGAGACTACCTACTAATGACACATGACAGAGACTACCTACTAATGACACATGACAGTGACTACCTACTAATGACACATCACAGTAACTACCTACTAATAACACATGACAGTGACTATCTACTAATGACACATGACAGTGACTACCTACTAATGACACATCACAGTGACTACCTACTAATGACATGACAGTGACTACCTACTAATGACACATGACAGTGACTACCTGCTAATGACACATGACAGTGACTACCTACTAATGACACATGAAAGTGACTACCGACTACTGAAACATGACAGTGACTACCGACTAATGACACATGACAGAGACTACCTACTAATGACACATGACAGTGACTAAATACTAATGACACATGACAGTGACTACCTACTAATGACACGTGACCGTGACTACCGACACATGACAGTGACTACCGACTAATGACACATGACAGTGACTACCTACTAATGACACGTGACCGTGACTACCGACTAATGACACATGACAGTGACTACCGACTAATGACACATGACAGTGACTACCGACTAATGACACATGACAGTGACTACCTACTAATGACACATGACAGTGACTACCTACTAATGACACATGACAGTGACTACCTACTAATGACACATGACAGAGACTACCTACTAATGACACATGACCGTGACTACCTACTAATGACACATCACAGTGACTACCTACTAATGACAGAGACTACCTACTAATGACATATGACAGTGACTACCTAGTAATGACACATGACAGTGACTACCTACTAATGACAGATGACAGTGACTACCTACTAATGACACATGACAGTGACTACCTACTAATGACACATGACAGTGAATACCAACTAATTACGCATGACAGTGACTACCTACTAATGACACATGACAGTGACCACCTACTAATGACACATGACAGAGACTACCTACTAATGACACATGACAGAGACTACCTACTAATGACACATGACAGAGACTACCTACTAATGACACATGACAGTGACTACCTACTAATGACATGACAGTGACTACCTACTAATGACACATGACAGTGACTACCTACTAAAGACACATGACAGTGACTACCTACTAATGACACATGACAGTGACTACCGACTAATGACACGTGACAGTGACAACCGACTAATGACACATGACAGTGACTACCGACTAATGACACGTGACTGTGACTACCGACTAATGACAAATGACAGTGACTACCGACTAATGACACATGACAGTGACTACCTAATAATGACATTTGACAGTGACTACCTACTAATGACACGTGACAGTGACAACCGACTAATGACACATGACAGTGACTACCGACTAATGACACGTGACTGTGACTACCGACTAATGACAAATGACAGTGACTACCGACTAATGACACATGACAGTGACTACCTAATAATGACATTTGACAGTGACTACCTACTAATGACACGTGACCGTGACTACCTACTAATGACACGTGACCGTGACTACCTACTAATGAAACATGACAGTGACTACCGACTAATGACACATGACAGTGACTTACTACTAATGACACATGACCGTGACTTCCTACTAATGACACATGACAGAGACTACCTACTGATGACACGTGACCGTGACTACCTACTAATGACACATGACAATGACTACCTACTAATGACAGAGACTACCTACTAATGACAAATGACCGTGACTACCTACTAATGACACATGACCGTGACTACCTACAAATGACATATGACAGAGACTACCTACTAATGACACATGACAGTGACTACCTAGTAATGACACATGACAGTGACTACCTACTAATGACACATGACCGTGACTACCTACTAATGACACATGACAGTGACTACCAACTAATGACACATGACAGTGACTACCTACTAATGACACATGACAGTGACTACCTACTAATAACACATGACAGTGACTACCTACTAATGACACATGACAGTGACTACCTACTAATGACACATGACAGTGACTACCTACTAATGACACATGACAGCGACTACCTACTAATGACACATGACAGTGACTACCTGCTAATGACACATGACAGTGACTACCTACTAATGACACATGAAAGTGACTACCGACTAATGACACGTGACAGTGACTACCGACTACTGAAACATGACAGTGACTACCGACTAATGACACATGACAGAGACTACCTACTAATGACACATGACAGTGACTAAATACTAATGACACATGACAGTGACTACCTACTAATGACACGTGACCGTGACTACCGACACATGACAGTGACTACCGACTAATGACACATGACAGTGACTACCTACTAATGACACGTGACCGTGACTACCGACTAATGACACATGACAGTGACTACCGACTAATGACACATGACAGTGACTACCGACTAATGACACATGACAGTGACTACCTACTAATGACACATGACAGTGACTACCTACTAATGACACATGACAGTGACTACCTACTAATGACACATGACAGAGACTACCTACTAATGACACATGACCGTGACTACCTACTAATGACACATCACAGTGACTACCTACTAATGACAGAGACTACCTACTAATGACATATGACAGTGACTACCTAGTAATGACACATGACAGTGACTACCTACTAATGACAGATGACAGTGACTACCTACTAATGACACATGACAGTGACTACCTACTAATGACACATGACAGTGAATACCAACTAATTACGCATGACAGTGACTACCTACTAATGACATGACAGTGACTACCTACTAATGACACATGACAGTGACTACCTACTAAAGACACATGACAGTGACTACCTACTAATGACACATGACAGTGACTACCGACTAATGACACGTGACAGTGACAACCGACTAATGACACATGACAGTGACTACCGACTAATGACACGTGACTGTGACTACCGACTAATGACAAATGACAGTGACTACCGACTAATGACACATGACAGTGACTACCTAATAATGACATTTGACAGTGACTACCTACTAATGACACGTGACCGTGACTACCTACTAATGACACGTGACCGTGACTACCTACTAATGAAACATGACAGTGACTACCGACTAATGACACATGACAGTGACTTACTACTAATGACACATGACCGTGACTTCCTACTAATGACACATGACAGAGACTACCGACTGATGACACGTGACCGTGACTACCTACTAATGACACATGACAATGACTACCTACTAATGACAGAGACTACCTACTAATGACAAATGACCGTGACTACCTACTAATGACACATGACCGTGACTACCTACAAATGACATATGACAGAGACTACCTACTAATGACACATGACAGTGACGACCTAGTAATGACACATGACAGTGACTACCTACTAATGACACATGACCGTGACTACCTACTAATGACACATGACAGTGACTACCAACTAATGACACATGACAGTGACTACCTACTAATGACACATGACAGTGACTACCTACTAATAACACATGACAGTGACTACCTACTAATGACACATGACAGTGACTACCTACTAATGACACATGACAGTGACTACCTACTAATGACACATGACAGCGACTACCTACTAATGACACATGACAGTGACTACCTACTAATGACACGTGACCGTGACTACCTACTAATGACACATGACAGAGACTACCTACTAATGACACATGACAGTGACTACCTGCTAATGACACATGACAGTGACTACCTACTAATGACACATGACAGTGACTACCACCTAATGACACGTGACCGTGACTACCTACTAATGACACATGACAGAGACTACCTACTAATGACATATGACAGAGACTACCTACTGATGACACATGACAGTGACTACCTACTAATGACACATGACAGTGACTACCTACTAATTACAGAGACTACCTACTAATGACACATGACCGTGACTACCTACTAATGACACATGACCATGACTACCTACTAATGACACATGACAGAGAATACTTACTAATGACACATGACAGTGACTACCTACTAATGACACATGACAGTGACTACCTAGTAATGACACATGACAGTGACTACCTACTAATGACACATGACAGTGACGACCTACTAATGACACATGACAGAGACTACCGACTAATGACACATGACAGTGACTACCTACTAATGACACATGACAGTGACTACCTACTAATGACACATGACAGTGACTACCTACTAATGACACATGACAGAGACTACCTACTAATGACACATGACCGTGACTACCTACTAATGACACATCACAGTGACTACCTACTAATGACAGAGACTACCTACTAATGACATATGACAGTGACTACCTAGTAATGACACATGACAGTGACTACCTACTAATGACACATGACAGTGACTACCTACTAATGACACATGACAGTGACTACCTAGTAATGACACATGACAGTGAATACCAACTAATTACGCATGACAGTGACTACCTACTAATGACACATGACAGAGACTATCTACTAATGACACATGACAGAGACTACCTACTAATGACACATGACAGAGACTACCTACTAATGACACATGACAGTGACTACCTACTAATGACACATGACAGAGACTACCTACTAATGACACATGACAGAGACTACCAACTAATGACACATGACAGAGACTACCTACTAATGACACATGACAGAGACTACCTACTAATGACACATGACAGTGACTACCTACTAATGACACATCACAGTAACTACCTACTAATGACACATGACAGTGACTATCTACTAATGACACATGACAGTGACTACCTACTAAAAACATGACAGTGACTACCTACTAATGACACATGACAGTGACTACCTACTAAAGACACATGACAGTGACTACCTACTAATGACACATGACAGTGACTACCGACTAATGACACGTGACAGTGACAACCGACTAATGACACATGACAGTGACTACCGACTAATGACACGTGACAGTGACTACCGACTAATGACAAATGACAGTGACTACCGACTAATGACACATGACAGTGACTACCTACTAATGACATTTGACAGTGACTACCTACTAATGACACGTGACCGTGACTACCTACTAATGACACGTGACCGTGACTACCTACTAATGAAACATGACAGTGACTACCGACTAATGACACATGACAGTGACTAACTACTAATGACACGTGACCGTGACTACCTACTAATGACACATGACCGTGACTTCCTACTAATGACACATGACAGAGACTACCTACTGATGACACGTGACCGTGACTACCTACTAATGACACATGACAGTGACTACCTACTAATGACAGAGACTACCTACTAATGACACATGACCGTGACTACCTACTAATGACACATGACCGTGACTACCTACAAATGACATATGACAGAGACTACCTACTAATGACACATGACAGTGACTACCTAATAATGACACATGACAGTGACTACCTACTAATGACACATGACCGATGACTACCAACTAATGACACATGACAGTGACTACCTACTAATGACACATGACAGTGACTACCTACTAATAACACATGACAGTGACTACCTACTAATGACACATTACAGTGACTACCTACTAATGACAAATGACAGTGACTACCTACTAATGACACATGACAGTGACTACCTACTAATGACACATGACAGTGACTACCTACTAATGACACGTGACCGTGACTACCTACTAATGACACATGACAGAGACTACCTACTAATGACACATGACAGTGACTACCTACTAATGACACATGACCGTGACTACCTACTAATGACACATGACAGAGACTACCTACTAATGACACATGACAGTGACTACCTACTAATGACACATGACAGTGACTACCTACTAATGACACATGACAGTGACTACCAACTAATGACACATGACAGTGACTACCTACTAATGACACATGACAGTGACTACCAACTAATGACACATGAAAGTGACTAACTACTAATGACACATGACAGTGACTACCTACCAATGACACATGACAGTGACTACCTACTAATGACACGTGACCGTGACTACCTACTAATGACACATGACAGAGACTACCTACTAATGACACATGACAGTGAGTACCTACTAATGACACATGACAGTGACTACCGACTAATGACACATGACAGTGACTACCGACTAATGACACATGACAGTGACTACCTACTAATGACACGTGACAGTGACTACCTACTAATGACACGTGACCGTGACTACCTACTAATGACACGTGACCGTGACTACCTACTAATGACACGTGACCGTGATTACCTACTAATGACACATGACAGTGACTACCTACTAATGACACATGACAGTGACTACCTACTAATGACACATGACAGTGACTACCTACTAATGACACATGACAGTGACTACCTACTAATGACACATGACAGTGACTACCTACTAATGACACATGACAGTGACTACCTACTAATGACAGTGACTACCGACTAATGACACATGACAGTGACTACCGACTAATGACACATGACAGTGACTACCTACTAATGACACATGACAGTGACTACCTACTAATGACACATGACAGAGACTACCTACTAATGACACATGACAGAGACTACCTACTAATAACGCCACTATTGTTCAACAACTACCGTTGCCACTACAACTACTCCTGCAAGTCTTCCCAAAAAATCTATACATTTTTCATTTCAAAAGCTTGCAGTCTCTTTCCCTCAAATAATTAGTGTTAATCTGTGTCACTTGATGTGAATCACAGTAACTCAAGAGGGAGGAGAAAGAGCAGATAATTAGTGGATAGCAACATGCTATCAACACAGAGAGAAGCCTTGGAGCAGCCTCTCTGACAACAGAGAGCTACCAACGAACAGACAGACACTGGAGCAGCCTCTATCTGACAACAGAGAGCTACCAACAAACAGTCACTGGAGCAGCCTCTCTGACAACAGAGAGCTACCACCAAACAGACAGACACTGGAGCAGCCTCTATCTGACAACAGAGAGCTAACAACAAACAGACAGTCACTGGAGCAGCCTCTATCTGACAACAGAGAGCTACCAACAAACAGACAAAAACTGGAGCAGCCTCTATCTGACAACAGAGAGCTACCAACAAACAGACAAAAACTGGAGCAGCCTCTATCTGACAACAGAGAGCTACCAACAAACAGACAAAAACTGGAGCAGCCTCTATCTGACAACAGAGAGCTACCAACAAACAGACAGACACTGGAGCAGCCTCTATATGACAACAGAGAGCTACCAACAAACAGACAGACACTGGAGCATTCTCTATCTGACAACAGAGAGCTACCAACAAACAGACAGACACTGGAGCAGCCTCTATCTGACAACAGAGAGCTACCAACAAACAGACAGACACTGGAGCAGCCTCTATCTGACAACAGAGAGCTACCAACAAACAGACAGATACTGGAGCAGCCTCTATCTGACAACAGAGAGCTACCAACAAACAGACAGACACTGGAGCAGCCTCTATCTTACAACAGAGAGCTACCAACAAACAGACAGACACTGGAGCAGCCTCTATCTGACAACAGAGAGCTACCAACAAACAGACAGACACTGGAGCAGCCTCTATCTGACAACAGAGAGCTACCAACAAACAGACAGACACTGGAGCAGCCTCTATCTGACAACAGAGAGCTACCAACAAACAGACAGACACTGGAGCAGCCTCTATCTGACAACAGAAAACTACCAACAAACAGACAAAAACTGGAGCAGCCTCTATCTGACAACAGAGAGCTACCAACAAACAGACAGACACTGGAGCAGCCTCTATATGACAACAGAGAGCTACCAACAAACAGACAAAAACTGGAGCAGCCTCTATCTGACAACAGAGAGCTACCAACAAACAGACAGACACTGGAGCAGCCTCTATCTGACAACAGAGAGCTACCAACAAACAGACAGACACTGGAGCATTCTCTATCTGACAACAGAGAGCTACCAACAAACAGACAGTCACTGGAGCAGCCTCTATCTGTCAACAGAGAGCTACCAACAAACAAACAGACACTGGAGCATTCTCTATCTGACAACAGAGAGCTACCAACAAACAGACAGACACTGTAGCATTCTCTATCTGACAACAGAGAGCTACCAACAAACAGACAGACACTGGAGCAGTCTCTATCTGACAACAGAGAGCTACCAACAAACAGACAGATACTGGAGCAGCCTCTATCTGACAACAGAGAGCTACCAACAAACAGACAGACACTGGAGCAGCCTCTATCTTACAACAGAGAGCTACCAACAAACAGACAGACACTGGAGCAGCCTCTATCTGACAACAGAGAGCTACCAACAAACAGACAGACACTGGAGCAGCCTCTATCTGACAACAGAGAGCTACCAACAAACAGACAGACACTGGAGCAGCCTCTATCTGACAACAGAGAGCTACCAACAAACAGACAGACACTGGAGCAGCCTCTATCTGACAACAGAAAACTACCAACAAACAGACAAAAACTGGAGCAGCCTCTATCTGACAACAGAGAGCTACCAACAAACAGACAGACACTGGAGCAGCCTCTATATGACAACAGAGAGCTACCAACAAACAGACAAAAACTGGAGCAGCCTCTATCTGACAACAGAGAGCTACCAACAAACAGACAGACACTGGAGCAGCCTCTATCTGACAACAGAGAGCTACCAACAAACAGACAGACACTGGAGCATTCTCTATCTGACAACAGAGAGCTACCAACAAACAGACAGTCACTGGAGCAGCCTCTATCTGTCAACAGAGAGCTACCAACAAACAAACAGACACTGGAGCATTCTCTATCTGACAACAGAGAGCTACCAACAAACAGACAGACACTGTAGCATTCTCTATCTGACAACAGAGAGCTACCAACAAACAGACAGACACTGGAGCAGTCTCTATCTGACAACAGAGAGCTACCAACAAACAGACAGATACTGGAGCAGCCTCTATCTGACAACAGAGAGCTACCAACAAACAGACAGACACTGGAGCAGCCTCTATCTGACAACAGAGAGCTACCAACAAACAGACAGACACTGGAGCAGCCTCTATCTGACAACAGAGAGCTACCAACAAACAGACAAAAACTGGAGCAGCCTCTATCTGTCAACAGAGAGCTACCAACAAACAGACAGATACTGGAGCAGCCTCTATCTGACAACAGAGAGCTACCAACAAACAGACAGACACTGGAGCAGCCTCTATCTGACAACAGAGAGCTACCAACAAACAGACAGATACTGGAGCAGCCTCTCTGACAACAGAGAGCTACCAACAAACAGACAGACACTGGAGCAGTCTGAAAAATATTGTGTTCCCAGGAAATAAAAAAGAGTTCCCAGAAGCCGACACCAGCAGAGAACAAAGCCAATAACCCAGAGGTCCACAACCCAACCAGTCACTACTCAGATAGAGGCAGCCACTTCCTGACAACTCCATACAACTACCTTATGGACTTACTCTCTGCAGGGATCATGAACACACACACACGCAACACACACACTCACAAAGACACACACACCAGATCATACAGCTTATTGGGAATGCAAATGTACTGCAGCATGGTGGCTTCTCTTCAAATGGGTAAACTGTGCCCAGGGAAGCTGTCATCAAAGAGGGGACCTTTGAGACCCCGTGTCTGACATTAACTCACACACCAACTGGTGCGCGGGCGAAATGCCAATGAAAACAGTAATCATAGTGTAATTATCCTCTCCTCAGGGACAAGTGAAAAGCAATTACACTCTGAGGATGTGCACAGTATGCCAGAGATATGTGGCACATTCCTGTAGAGGAAGGGACAGAAGGTGTGGTGGTGGTGGAGGGATGGAGAGGGAGGACAAGCCATGAGGTCTCATCTGTAGAGGAAGGGACAGAAGGTGTGGTGGTGGTGGAGGGATGGAGAGGGAGGACAAGCCATGAGGTCTCATCTGTAGAGGGAGGGACAGAAGGTGTGGTGGTGGTGGAGGGATGGAGAGGGAGGACAAGCCATGAGGTCTCACCTGTAGAGGGAGGGACAGAAGGTGTGGTGGTGGTGGAGGGATGGAGAGGGAGGACAAGCCATGAGGTCTCATCTGTAGAGGGAGGGACTGAAGGTGTGGTGGTGGTGGAGGGATGGAGAGGGAGGACAAGCCATGAGGTCTCATCTGTAGAGGGAGGGACTGAAGGTGTGGTGGTGGTGGAGGGATGGAGAGGGAGGACAAGCCATGAGGTCTCACCTGTAGAGGGAGGGACAGAAGGTGTGGTGGTGGTGGAGGGATGGAGAGGGAGGACAAGCCATGAGGTCTCACCTGTAGAGGGAGGGACAGAAGGTGTGGTGGTGGTGGAGGGATGGAGAGGGAGGACAAGCCATGAGGTCTCACCTGTAGAGGGAGGGACAGAAGGTGTGGTGGTGGTGGAGGGATGGAGAGGGAGGACAAGCCATGAGGTCTCACCTGTAGAGGGAGGGACAGAAGGTGTGGTGGTGGCGGAGGGATGGAGAGGGAGGACAAGCCATGAGGTCTCACCTGTAGAGGGAGGGACAGAAGGTGTGGTGGTGGAGGGATGGAGAGGGAGGACAAGCCATGAGGTCTCACCTGTAGAGGGAGGGACAGAAGGTGTGGTGGTGGTGGGATGGAGAGGGAGGACAAGTCATGAGGTCTCACCTGTAGAGGGAGGGACAGAAGGCGTGGTGGTGGAGGGATGGAGAGGGAGGACAAGTCATGAGGTCTCACCTGTAGAGGGAGGGACAGAAGGCGTGGTGGTGGTGGAGGGATGGAGAGGGAGGACAAGCCATGAGGTCTCACCTGTAGAGGGAGGGACAGAAGGCGTGGTGGTGGAGGGATGAAGAGGGAGGACAAGCCATGAGGTCTCACCTGTAGAGGGGGGGACCGAAGGCGTGGTGGTGGAGGGATGAAGAGGGAGCACAAGCCATGAGGTCTCACCTGTAGCGTGAGGGACAGAAGGCGTGGTGGTGGAAGGATGGAGAGGGAGGACAAGCCATGAGGTCTCACCTGTAGCGTGAGGGACAGAAGGCGTGGTGGTGGAGGGATGAAGAGGGAGGACAAACCATGAGGTCTCACCTGTAGAGGGAGGGACAGAAGGCGTGGTGATGGTGGAGGGATGAAGAGCGAGGACAAGCCATGAGGTCTCACCTGTAGAGGGAGGGACAGAAGGTGTGGTGGTGGTGGAGGGATGGAGAGGGAGGACAAGCCATGAGGTCTCACCTGTAGCGTGAGGGACAGAAGGCGTGGTGGTGGTGGAGGGATGGAGAGGGAGGACAAGCCATGAGGTCTCACCTGTGGCGTGAGGGACAGAAGGTGTGGTGGTGGAGGGATGAAGAGGGAGGACAAACCATGAGGTCTCACCTGTAGAGGGAGGGACAGAAGGTGTGGTGGTGGTGGAGGGATGAAGAGGGAGGACAAGCCATGAGGTCTCACCTGTAGAGGGAGGGACAGAAGGTGTGGTGGTGGTGGAGGGATGGAGAGGGAGGACAAGCCATGAGGTCTCACCTGTAGAGGGAGGGACAAAAGGTGTGGTGGTGGTGGAGGGATGAAGAGGGAGGACAAGCCATGAGGTCTCACCTGTAGAGGGAGGGACAGAAGGTGTGGTGGTGGTGGAGGGATGGAGAGGGAGGACAAGCCATGAGGTCTCACCTGTAGAGGGAGGGGCAGAAGGTGTGGTGGTGGAGGGATGGAGAGGGAGGACAAGCCATGAGGTCTCACCTGTAGAGGGAGGGACAGAAGGCGTGGTGGTGGAGGGATGGAGAGGGAGGACAAGCCATGAGGTCTCACCTGTAGAGGGAGGGACAGAAGGTGTGGTGGTGGAGGGATGGAGAGGGAGGACAAGCCATGAGGTCTCACCTGTAGCGTGAGGGACAGAAGGCGTGGTGGTGGAGGGATGAAGAGGGAGGACAAGCCATGAGGTCTCACCTGTAGAGGGAGGGACTGAAGGTGTGGTGATGGTGGAGGGATGGAGAGGGAGGACAAGCCATGAGGTCTCACCTGTAGAGGGAGGGACAGAAGGCGTGGTGGTGGTGGAGGGATGGAGAGGGAGGACAAGCCATGAGGTCTCACCTGTAGAGGGAGGGACAGAAGGTGTGGTGGTGGTGGAGGGATGGAGAGGGAGGACAAGCCATGAGGTCTCACCTGTAGAGGGAGGGACAGAAGGTGTGGTGGTGGAGGGATGGAGAGGGAGGACAAGCCATGAGGGATTGGAGAGAAAGCACCCTCAGTAGCTGAAAGAAAATATCATCTCATTGGCCAGCCAATAATAACAAACAGAAGGAGATCTTTCCTGGGAGGAAGACTTGGTGGTTCCTAACCACCATTCAACCTGAGGGTTTACTGTTGTGTTTGTAAAGTCGATAACATGGCTATTGGCTTCTGATTAAAGAACACAGGCAGAGAACAACATATTCATGGTACATTGAGACTCTGCCAAAAAGGGAGGTTGAGGGGATCCAAACAGCACGGCTTTCTGGTTTCTGTCAAACAAAACAAAAACCCAATTCAAATTTACACTGAATTATTTAGCAGGTTCCTCTCTTTCTTAGTCACCAACGCAATTTATCTCACTCTCAATCACTTACTCCATCTCTCCCTTTCATGCTGAGAAATTAACTGACATTTCTATGTGAGTTATTGGCTGCTTTGCCAGGGAGATATTTCAGCCTCTGCTCCCATCCAGACGCTATTTCACCCAGTGCTGATGTGACCCAGACAGTGTTTAAAGTAGCGATAGAGAGAGAAAGTCAGCTGAGTGTAGTTAAACACACCCACACACCAAGCCCCACACCCTGCAGTCACAGTCTCTCCATCCCCCTGGTGTTCCCAAGCGGAGGTCCGGGCGCTGGGGGAGCAACGCCGTGACACTAATGAGACAGAGGAACATTTAAGCCCTCACATCCATGCTCCACATTCTCCTCCTAATTACATTTCTCTCTTTGTAATATGCAGGGATTATGTGATGAAGCAGGAGCTGTTCAATGGCATTTTAAAACGCCTCGGGAATAACAAGCATGTCAATCTCTCGTGCTCTCTCTATATTTAAAACATACTAACTGCTCCTGTAAAGAGCTGCTTGTGTATCTTCCTGCCACGGCGCTCCCATCACTATTAACCTTAGTGTTGACTCTATCTAGCTGAATGACTTACAGCACATAGGCACATCTGTGGCCAAATGGAAAGTTCCAGCAGCACTCTAGAACCGATCAGAACACTGGAACGCCATGTGCAGTGACCGATATACACCTCTAAATAGTGTCTATGACCTGTGCTGGAGCTCTTGGTATGAATGCATTCTGCACATCTAATAACACGAATATGCATGACACATCTCTGTGGAAGGCCACTGGGGGGAAAGGGGATGTTTTTGTATGGAATATGTCCTTGTATTGAGTGTATTAAATGGAGCAGATACTTAGCCATGCCTCCTGGCCTTTGACCCCGGCCTGACCCAGAGGAACTGTCACTGTGACAGGAATGAGAATGTGCTGCGAATGCCCCATCTGTAGCCAGCTCACAAGCTGTGGTGTAAGAGATACAAGTTTAATGTAGAAGGAATGGAAACCACATATGGCCGAACACACACAATCTTCTAAGATGAGCGTGTGCATGTGCATACACACACACACACACACACACACACACACACACACACACACACACACACACACACACACACACACACACACACACACTCAGACGTGGATAAGAATGCATGTCATTGTTTCAGCTACTTCAGTGGCAGCTATTTCCATTTGCCTGGTGGGGATGAATAAAGTGTCATTCTATTGTGTTGTGCTGTACACACAAACACAGGCAGCAGGTTGATACAGAGACCACTTGAGTCTCCTGGTGATGGAGGTGTCCTACTAAACCACTGACACACTAGTGCTGTGTCTGTGTGGAAATATTAGTCCCGCACTCATCTAAATTACAAGCAGCATGTGAATTGTCCAGGCAGGGAGGGAGGGAGAGCGAGGACACGGGGGAAGAGGAGAGGAGGAGGTTTGGAACAAAAGGAGATGCAGAGACGGGATAGTCGGGCAGCAGAAAGACAGGGGAAGGCTGAGAGAGAGAAGGAGGTTTGGAACAAAAGGAGATGCAGAGACGGGATAGTCGGGCAGCAGAAAGACAGGGGAAGGCTGAGAGAGAGAAGGCTGAGAAAAGAGCAGCAGATGAAAGAATGCTGAGTAAAGTGAGTGCTTTCATTTCCCTCTCTCATCCTCTCTTTGTGATGCTCCCATGTACTCTAATTGATAGGAGGGTGGTGTGAATAACAGCAATCTATGTGCGTGTGTGTTATTCTTGTCTACTTTCACACAGCATTGCAGTACTGCAGTTTGTTTTCTTTCAGTAACAGGTCCCCTCTCATCCTCAAACACTAAAGAGGAACTGTCTGTCTCACTTCCATCTGCTTTGCCTTCCTTCTATCTCTGTCTCTCTCCTCTACTCACTCTCTCCATTTATCTCCATGTCTCCCTGTCTGTATCTACCCTTTAGACTGATCTTTCATTTCCCCCACAAATGCCCTCTCTGTTTCTACATATGTTCTCCTCTCCTCCATCTTGTCAGTCTGTCTCTCTGTAGGAGACATGTGGTACAGGACCGACAGCTTTATAAGCACAGAAAATGGCCTAATTGCAGAGCTGTAAAGCTATGGTGTGTGTGTGTGTCACCTGCGTTGGCACAGGGAGATACGGCTCGGATTATCTCGCAAATACACCCATACGAACATGCACGCACGGCCCCCCACACACACACACACACACACACACACACACACACACACACACACACACACACACACACACACACACACACACACACACACACACACACACACACACACACACACACACACACACACACACACACACAGGAATCAGTGCGACAGAGTGGCCCCCCTGCCCTGCTGTGTTCTGTTCTGTGTTAGTTATTTCTATTCCAGGCACAGACAGAGACGCTCACTTCAAAGCAGAGATGTTGCAGCGATCATCTCTCTCCGCTGTAAACAAACACTGATCTTCCCTTTTCTCTGAGTCACGCTTTCTTCTGCCAAGGGCCAGCTGGGGAAGATTACATTAATAGTGTGTGTGTGCATGTGTGCCCTATGATGTTTTTACCCCCAAATCAAAGCCTATTGTTTCTTCTCTGTATGGAAGATGTTGTTGGTTAGTAGGATATGAGAATGTAATGTTGGTTACAGTGATTGGCCAGCAGACACCTTCAGAAGAACACTCTGATCTGTGGAGCCGGAGGTGACCCTGAAAACCTTCCTTATTAAAGAACAATCTCTCATCTTCCTTCCTGTTTTCCACAAAGGCATGTAGCAGTTTTTATACAATTTGTCATGGGACCTCAGATCCTAAAAAAGGTTCTACAGCTGCACCACTGAGAGCATCTTGACTGCTTGGCATCCGACCGCAAGGCGCTATAGAGGGTGGTGAGTACGGCCCAGTACATCACTGGGGCTGAGCTCCCTGCCATCCAGGACCTCTATACCAGGCGGTGTCAGAGGAAGGGCCTGAAAATGATAAAAGACTCCAGCCACGCAAGTCATACTGTTCTCTCTGCTACTGCACGGCAAGTGGTAACAATGCACCAAGTCTGGAACCAACAGGACCCTGAACAGCTTCTACCCACAAGCCATAAGACTGATAAATAGTTAGTTAAACAGTTCATCAAATATCTTCCCAGACTATCTGCAATGACCCTTTTTGCAATAACTCTTTTGACTCATCACATATGCTGCTACTGCTTATTTTCTGTCCTGTTGCCTAGTCACTTTACCCCTACCTATATCTACCTCAATTACCTCGTACCCAGCACAGCAGCTCGGTACTGGTACACTGTGTATATAGCCATGTTATTGTTACTCATTGTGTATTTATTCCTTGTGTTATTATTTTTCTATAATATATATTTTTCTCTCTCTGTATTGTTGGGAAGGGCCCGTGAGTAAGTCATTCACTATTAGTCTACACCTATTGTTTACGAAGAGCGTGACAAATACAATTTCATTATCTAATCCAGTATATCCTGACCTACAGAATAAGATTGTACAGGCTATATAAGTACAAGAACAGGTACGGAGACCTGCACACACCTAAATGTCCCTTCACAACATTTGAACACTATCATCCGCGATGAAACAATGAGCACCCGGATTTTCTAAACGTCGTACAGACAGATGGTTGGAATCACTGAGGTCTCATGATGAGTCATCACTACAGGGCAACTGGAAACATCATTCTCATAACCAACAACATTCTTCTAATAACTAGGGGTAGAAAAACCCATTATGACCTCCATCCAGACATGCTGCAGATTACACTGGCAGTGTACTGGCTATAACATGGACTCCATTTGAGGAATTCATCATCACACAGTGAGGCTCATGTTATGTATAATACCAAAGCACTCAAACGGTCTGAAAAGCCTGTAATTCCACTTGAAAGTAAGAGGGACCTTGCCTGTAGCAGCATTTTTGAACACAGGCTGTAACACAGACTAGTGAAAAATGTTCCCTGCAACATCAAGCCAGGTCGATGTCGCAGTAGCTAATCATCCTTGATACCATGTTGTTAATGTTTCCAATGTTCCATCGTTGCTTCTATAGCACCACACAAATCTGTGACCACCAGAAACATTCACTGGTTGCATTTCAGAGTTAGATGGAACACACACACACACACACACACACACACACACACACACACACACACACACACACACACACACACACACACACACACACACACACACACACACACACACACACACACACACACACACACACACACACACAATATGAAGCATGTTGTGAAGCATGTTTCTACCTGACCCCAAGGCAGAAGACAGTAGTCTGCTATCCAGAGAGTCTGAAGATAATCATGTTTAACAATCATTGAACATCTCTTGCCCTCCTGCTTTCTGCCTTCATACAGACTTAAACACTGTCCAGGTGGCTGGTGTAGATTCTAATAGAGCTGAACTCAGACCAAGGCTGAAGTGGGTGAGTGTTTCAACAGAACACGTTATTCATGTAGAATGGAACGCAACAGCATTTAATGACTGGCAATAATGTAACACATTGACGTGCTGCTATGTGAAATAATGGTTGATTTCCTGCGATGTGTAGTGAAGAGATGGTTTCTATGATATGGAAAGGTGCACTTCACCCCAGGGAGAAGGGGGAAGGGTCAATGGCAAAATGGTTACAGGACAATACTGATGTATCTATATGAGGGATGCCTGGGGGTGAGTGGCACACACACACACACACACACACACACACACACACACACACACACACACACACACACACACACACACACACACACACACACACACACACACACACACACGGTTACATACTACTGCACTGTTGGAGCTCACATGGCTGAGATAATAAGGGTCTTAAATGAACTGCCAGGTCTGAGATAATAAGGGTCTGAAATGAACTGCCAGGTCTGAGATAATACGGGTCTGAAATGAACTGCCAAGTCTGAGATAATAAGGGTCTGAAATGAACTGCCGGGTCTGAGATAATAAGGGTCTGAAATGAACTGCCAGGTCTGAGATAATAAGGGTCTGAAATGAACTGCCAGGTCTGAGATAATACGGGTCTGAAATGAACTGCCAGGTCTGAGATAATACGGGTCTGAAATGAACTGCCAGGTCTGAGATAATAAGGGTCTGAAATGAACTGCAGGGTCTGAGATAATAAGGGTCTGAAATGAACGGCCGGGTCTGAGATAATACGGGTCTGAAATGAACTGCAGGGTCTGAGATAATAAGGGTCTGAAATGAACTGCCAGGTCTGAGATAATAAGGGTCTGAAATGAACTGCAGGGTCTGAGATAATAAGGGTCTGAAATGAACTGCCAGGTCTGAGATAATAAGGGTCTGAAATGAACTGCCAGGTCTGAGATAATAAGGGTCTGAAATGAACTGCCAGGTCTGAGATAATAAGGGTCTGAAATGAACTGCCGGGTCTGAGATAATAAGGGTCTGAAATGAACTGCCGGGTCTGAGATAATAAGGGTCTGAAATGAACTGCCAGGCCTGAGATAATAAGGGTCTGAAATGAACTGCCGGGTCTGAGATAATACGGGTCTGAAATGAACTGCCAGGTCTGAGATAATACGGGTCTGAAATGAACTGCCGGGTCTGAGATAATAAGGGTCTGAAATGAACTGCCGGGTCTGAGATAATAAGGGTCTGAAATGAACTGCCGGGTCTGAGATAATACGGTTCTGAAATGTTTGGTCTCTGTTCCCCACTGTTTGCCTTCTCTCACCGATGAAGGCTGAGAGACAACTGTGTACAGAAGTGAGAGAAGGGGGAGAGAAACACAGGTCAACACAACTCTGAACAACAGGTCCACACTGAACTCTCACAGAGAGGGGTAGAAAAAGGGATTCCAGTCGTTCATTAGAAAGAGTCAACGACCTCACAGAGATGGACTCATATCAACCTAGAGGTGAGAGCTACACACTGGTGAATACATTATATAGAGGTGAATTGGCTGAATTACCTCAATACAATGCAATGCACTTTGAGCACTACTGAAAAGCATTAACTAAATTGGTGCATTAATCATTAAAACGGTTGTCTGCCTCTTTTGTGTTGAACCAATAACAATCTGATATAGCATTCTGTAATCCTCTAGAATGTCAGATTCAAACCACACTGTAATCAACCATAGACTGCCTAACATTATTGTTACGTTCCCCAGTTTCTAGGTTGTTGTGGGTTTGTATCTGTGTGTATTTCAGGATGGCTTCCTGGAATCCAAGCAGCTGATTGGTCGGCCCCATTGCAGAATGGAGCTCTGACCACGCCCTCTCGTCAGGGAAAAGCCAATGTTTTTGTTAGGAAAGAGCTTCTTTGTATGTGCTGTGTTGGTTGTTGTAAAGTATTTTGTATTTTGTTTTTTAGTAGTGTTTTTTAGTTTATTTAAATTTTTCACTAAGTCCTACGGCATACACATAGTGGGGAGAACAAGTTTTTGATACACTGCCGATTTTGCAGGTTTTCCTACTTACAAAGCATGTAGAGGTCTGTAATTTTTTAAGTAATTAATTTGCATTTTATTGCATGGCATAAGTATTTGATCACCTACCACTGAGTAAGAATTCCGGCTCTCGCAGACCTGTTAGTTTTTCTTTAAGAAGCCCTCCTGTTCTCCACTCATTACCTGTATTAACTGCACCTGTTTTAACTCGTTACCTGTATAAAAGACACCTGTCCACACACTCAATCAAACAGACTCCAACCTCTCCACAATGGCCAAGACCAGAGAGCTGTGTAAAGACATCAGGGATAAAATTGTAGACCTGCACAAGGCTGTGATGGGCTACAGGACAATAGGCAAGCAGCTTGGTGAGAAGGCAACAACTGTTGGCCCAATAATTAGAAAATGGAAGAAGTTCAAGATTACGGTCAATCACCCTTGGTCTGGGGCTCCATGCAAGA
Source organism: Salvelinus fontinalis (assembly GCF_029448725.1). Lineage (NCBI taxonomy): Eukaryota > Metazoa > Chordata > Actinopteri > Salmoniformes > Salmonidae > Salvelinus > Salvelinus fontinalis. The sequence goes on from NC_074698.1 coordinate 23,869,647, forward strand.
TCTCACCTCGTGGGGCATCAATGATCATGAGGAAGGTGAGGGATCAGCCCAGAACTACATGGCAGGACCTGGTCAATGACATGAAGAGAGCTGGGACCACAGTCTCAAAGAAAACCATTAGTAACACACTACGCCGTCCTGGATTAAAATCCTGCAGCGCTCGCAAGGTCCCCCTGCTCAAGCCAGCGCATGTCCAGGCCCGTCTGAAGTTTGCCAATGACCATCTGGATGATCCAGAGGAGGAATGGGAGAAAGTCATGTGGTCTGATGAGACAAAAATAGAGCTTTTTGGTCTAAACTCCACTCGCCGTGTTTGGAGGAAGAAGGATGAGTACAACCCCAAGAACACCATCCCAACCGTGAAGCATGGAGGTGGAAACATCATTCTTTGGGGATGCTTTTCTGCAAAGGGGACAGGACGACTGCACCGTATTGAGGGGAGGATGGATGGGGCCATGTATCGCGAGATCTTGGCCAACAACCTCCTTCCCTCAGTAAGAGCATTGAAGGGTCGTGGCTGGGTCGTGGCTGGGTCTTCCAGCATGACAACGACCCGAAACACACAGCCAGGGCAACTAAGGAGTGGCTCCGTAAGAAGCATCTCAAGGTCCTGGAGTGGCCTAGCCAGTCTCCAGACCTGAACCCAATAGAAAATCTTTGGAGGGAGCTGAAAGTCCGTATTGCCCAGCGACAGCCCCGAGAGGAGTGGGCCAAAATCCCTGCTGCAGTGTGTGCAAACCTGGTCAAGAACTACAGGAAACGTATGATCTCTGTATTTGCAAACAAAGGTTTCTGTACCAAATATTAAGTTCTGCTTTTCTGATGTATCAAATACTTATGTCATGCAATAAAACGCAAATTAATTACTTAAATATCATACAATGTGATTTTCTGGATTGGATGGAGTCTGTTTGATTGAGTGTGTGGACAGGTGTCTTTTATACAGGTAACGAGTTCAAACAGGTGCAGTTAATACAGGTAATGAGTGGAGAACAGGAGGACTTCTTAAAGAAAAACTAACAGGTCTGTGAGAGCCGGAATTCTTACTGGTTGGTAGGTGATCAAATACTTATGTCATGCAATAAAATGCAAATTAATTACTTAAAAATCAAACAATGTGATTTTCTGGATTTTTGTTTTAGATTCCGTCTCTCACAGTTGAAGTGTACCTATGATCAAAATTACAGACCTCTACATGCTTTGTAAGTAGGAAAACCTGCAAAATCATCAGTGTATCAAATACTTGTTCTCCCCACTGTATGTGTATGCCGTAGGACTTAGTGAACAATTTAAATAAACTAAAAAACACTACGTTTGGTGAATTATTCTGTTTCATTTGTTCCCAGGGGGGGAAAGGGAAGTCACCTTGGGAGTGTTTAGGCAAGAGGCCTGCGGGCATACATAACCACTTGAGTTTACTCTGTCTATGCACACTAGGTAAGACCTGGGCAGACCACCCCCTGTATTTTGGTTAGCGTGCCAGTTGGTGCTAAGGTAAGTAGTGGGTGGGTGGGTGGGTGGGTAGGTAGGTAGGTAGGTAGGTAGGAAGGAAGGAGAGGGGGCTCTAACTTTTACTTTCTTTGCTTTGGTTCCGTCCAGCCCCTTTTCCCCACTACCGTGTGAAGGAAATTCCCTGCAAACGGTAACTTTTCTCAGCCTCTGTCGTCCATCCCCGCACCTATGAACCTCTTTCACTCCACGGGGAGTTGAGTTGTAGCAGGGTGTTGTGTTCCCTCTACCAAGAGGCGTACGTAACAATTATGCATTTCAACAATCCAAAGTGATCTTGATGTGTGAATGAAGTATACAGTGAGAGGCCAGAGACCACCTGGTAATCACAAGCAGTCACAAACTTGTTGACTGATAGAGTAGAAAACGGGTTAATTGCTGGAATGACACCTCTCACAGCAAAAAGGCTGTTCCATTCTACTTAAAGAAACCTGTGATCGGTCAAGTTGTGGAGAATAGAAAGGGTTGGTTGACCACACATTGTATCCTCAGCTGACATACAAAGTTATTCTGAATCTGTATATAATCAACCTGAGTCTGTTCTCAAATAGAATACAGATTGGGTGTATGATGCAGCCTGATAGTGCTGAGTCCCTATTCATTTCTCTGCTCAGCTGGGGAGTGTGAGGACAAAGCCATCAGTTTCCAGGAGACAGCAGCAGTAGCATCATAGGCCCAGGGGCTAGAAGAGACAAATCAATCCTCCCAGGAGCATTCATACACTCCCTAACTTCTCCTGAGTTGATCATTCTTTCTCTTTCATTGTAGATCAACAGAGAAACCAGGGCCTCCACTTTAAAACTCACGTCATAAATAAAAGATCTCCATTGGGACTAATGCCTGTGTTATTGCATGAGACTGATGTGCGTACTCAATGAATGGGCTTTGTTCCTCACAAGGATAGTAGAACAAGGAAAATTCAGAAAAGTGGGGACATTTTGCTGGTCACCACAAGGAAAAATGCTATTTTAGGCCTAGGGGTTAGGTTAAGGGTTACAATTAGGGTTCGAATTAAGGTTATGGGTTACAGTTAGGTTTATGGTTAGGTATAGTTTTAGGGTTAAGGTTAGTCTTAGGTTTAAGGTTAAGTGTTAGGGAATATAGGATAGGAATCAATAATTTGATCCCCACATGGATAGCAATACAAAACTGTGTGTGTGTGTGTGTGTGTGTGTGTGTGTGTGTGTGTGTGTGTGTGTGTGTGTGTGTCTGTCTCATGGGTAACACTCCCCCATAAACTTCAACTTTGACCATTATAATCAGGCTTTCACATCAGATTTAATTCAAACTACGTCAAGAAGACAGACCGACAGAGTGGGAGGAAGGGGGAGAGAGAGGGAGACAGACAGACTGACAGAGTGGGAGGAAGGGGAAGAGAGAGGGAGACAGACAGACAGGCAGACAGACAGAGTGGGAGGAAGGGGGAGAGAGAGGGAGACAGACAGACAGAATGGGAGGAAGGGGAAGAGAGAGGGAGACAGACAGACAGACAGAGTGGGAGGAAGGGTGAGAGAGAGGGAGACAGACAGACCGACAGAGTGGGAGGAAGTGGGAGAGAGAGGGAGACAGACAGACAGACAGAGTGGGAGGAAGGGGAAGAGAGAGGGAGACAGACAGACAGAGTGGGAGGAAGGGGGAGAGAGAGGGAGACAGACAGACAGACAGAGTGGGAAGAAGGGGGAGAGAGAGGGAGACAGACAGACAGAGTGGGAGGAAGGGGGAGAGAGAGGGAGACAGACAGACAGACAGAGTGGGAGGAAGGGGGAGAGAGAGGGAGACAGACAGAGTGGGAGGAAGGGGGAGCGAGAGGGAAACAGACAGACAGAGTGGGAGTAAGGGGGAGAGAGAGGGAGACAGACAGAGTGGGAGGAATGGGGAGAGAGAGGGAGACAGACAGACAGAGTGGGAGGAAGGGGGAGAGAGAGACAGATACTTACATCAATTGAACAAACTTAATTTCATTTTAACAGACTAGAAAGTTAAACCTCACCCCCTCCCCCATAGAACCATCCTGACACCACACACCTCTACAAAGACCCCCAGACGGCTCACCAGCCCCCCATATACATGCTCCAGTTTCAGAGAGAGAAAGAGATGGCTGAGTAAATGTGGTCTCCATTCTGTGTGGGTGTGAGTTATTCAGGTGAATTACAATAAGACATCTTGCCTCCCACACACACAAACACACTGACAAAACATACAGATACACAGAGCTACACACTCACCAACACACATAGAGACACCAACACACAAAGCTGTGGTCCTCTAGCTCACCAAAGGGAGGAAAGGCTAAGTGTACAGTGAGGGGGAAAAGTATTTGATCCACTGCTGATTTTGTACGTTTGTCCACTGACAATGAGATGATCAGTCTATAATGTTAATGGTAGGTTAATTTGAACAGTGAGAGACAGAATAACAACAAAAAAATCCAGAAAAACGCATGTCAAAAATGTTATAAATTGATTTGCATTTTAATGAGGGAAATAAGTATTTGACCCCCTCTCAATCAGAAAGATTTCTGTCTCCCAGGTGTCTTTTATACAGGTAACGAGCTGAGATTAGGAGCACGCTCTTAAATGTATGAGCATTAACCATGAGCTGCATTGCTGAAGTAGAACATATGTAGCTTGTCAATCAATGCTTCTGAAATAACTGACCTCTTCGCCCACATTCTTACCCCAAAAAGCCTCTTCTACATCCCTGTATCAGTGTACTTTGTTTCCTCCTTTTTCCTAGGAGAAATCCCCCCCAGTGCATTAGCCATGGCAGCGCACCATTCTCTGTATCTATTGGCACGCAGCATTCACGGTACTAGATCACAAACAAGACACAGGCAGAGAAAGACCCTCAAACTAAACAAAGATAACTACAACATTGGTACAAAATGAAAACAAAACAATAGAGATAACATTCATCCCTCCTTCCTCTCCTCTCCCCGCTCTTTCTTTCTCCCAGCTTCTCCAACGATCTCCTCCTGCTCCGTATCAGATGACACAGCTTGGTACAGTACATCCCGCACCTAACAGGCATGAACGTAGGCAGGCTGAATCCAGGGCATGGAACTGGATGACAGTGTTAGAAAAAATTGTCTCTTCTACAAACTAGATCCCTGGTGGCGTGCCGGCCTTATGGGACATGTGGAAAACTCTGCAAGACTGCATAACATACTTATAGAATGGAGTCAGGCCAGACAAATCACCCCCCTCTAGCTTTAAGGAACAGGTGCCTATCTATGTGTAGGCTCTATCCACCCAGCTAGAACCGTCACTGTACAACAGTCAATGGGCTGCTAGAACCGTCCCTGTACAACAGTCTCTGGGCTGCTAGAACCGTCCCTGTACAACAGTCTCTGGGCTGCTAGAACCGTCCCTGTACAACAGTCTCTGGGCTGCTAGAACCATCACTGTACAACAGTCTCTGGGCTGCTAGAACCATCACTGTACAACAGTCTCTGGGCTGTTAGAACAGTCCCTGTACAACAGTCTCTGGGCTGCTAGAACCGTCCCTGTACAACAGTCTCTGGGCTGCTAGAACCGTCCCTGTACAACAGTCTCTGGGCTGCTAGAACCGTCACTTTACAACAGTCTCTGGGCTGCTAGAACCGTCCCTGTACAACAGTCTCTGGGCTGCTAGAACCGTCCCTGTACAACAGTCTCTGGGCTGCTAGAATCGTCACTGTACAACAGTCTCTGGGCTGCTAGAACCGTCACTGTACAACAGTCTCTGGGCTGCTAGAACCGTCACTATACAACAGTCTCTGGGCTGTTAGAACAGTCACTGTACAACAGTCTCTGGGCTGCTAGAACCATCACTGTACAACAGTCTCTGGGCTGCTAGAACTGTCACTGTACAACAGTCTCTGGGCTGCTAGAACCGTCACTGTACAACAGTCTCTGGGCTGCTAGAACCGTCACTGTACAACAGACTCTGGGCTGCTAGAACCGTCACTGTACAACAGTCTCTGGGCTGCTAGAACCGTCCCTGTACAACAGTCTCTGGGCTGCTAGAACCGTCACTGTACAACAGTCTCTGGGCTGCTAGAACTGTCACTGTTAAACAGTCTCTGGGCTGCTAGAACCGTCACTGGGCTGCTTGAAGTCAGAAAGCCATGATCCTAGAAGAAATGTCCACCAGGCCTTGCCCACCCTCGTGCACTTGCAGGTACACTTTAATCCAATGTTGACCAGACCTGAAGAAAATGCCAAGGGTCCTCTCAGGGTCTTGTTGCAGGCCCCCCGGTGGTTGTAAAATCATTTGTCTGTGCCACAGGGTAGAGGGGGCAAGGTTATTGGCTACCAGCACCCCTCCCCTATAAGACAGCTGGGGTAGCACGCATTTCCACCGAAACAATCTGACACACACCTTCTCAACTACACCCTCCCAGTTATTTTTCTGAAATACAACAGAGCCTAGATAAACCTCCAAAGTCTTCATCCCATCTCTGCCCCACTGAAGCCCCCTGGTAATCGTGGAGCGGACCCTATCTGAGGCCCCCTGGTAACTGTGGAGCGGACCCTATCTGAAGGCCCCCTGGTAACCATGGAGCGGACCCTATCTGAGGCCCCCTGGTAACCATGGAGCGGACCCTATCTGAGGCCCCCTGGTAACCGTGGAGCGGACCCTATCTGAAGGCCCCCTGGTAACCATGGAGCGGACCCTATCTGAAGCCCCCTGGTAACCGTGGAGCGGACCCTATCTGAAGCCCCCTGGTAACCGTGGAGCGGACCCTATCTGAAGCCCCCTGGTAACCGTGGAACGGACCCTATCTGAAGCCCCCTGGTAACCGTGGAACGGACCCTATCTGAAGCCCCCTGGTAACCGTGGAGCGGACCCTATCTGAAGCCCCCTGGTAACCGTGGAGCGGACCCTATCTGAAGCCCCCTGGTAACCGTGGAACGGACCCTATCTGAAGCTGACCTGCCCACAGCGATTCACTATTTTCCCAATTAACTCTAGCTAAGGAGGCCCCCTCATACACCTTCAAAGCATTTGAGAGAACCTTAACATCCTCAGCCCTGTAATAAAAACTGTTATGTCATCTGCATACGCAGACAGTGCTATCGTGGGACCCTTCATTACTCCTGGCACAGAGAAACCAGTAAGCCTCGTTCTTAAAAAATAAAGCATTGGTTCAATCGCCAGACAATATAACTGTCCTGAAATTGGGCATCCCTGCCTGATACCCCTTTGCACAGGGATGGGGCAACTCAAACCACCCCCCTCATTCACCATACACGAGGCCCCAGCATACAGTAAACTCATCCAAGACAGAAATAACATCCCCAAACCCAAAGGCTTTCATTGTTTTAAACAAGTACTGGTGGTCCACATGGTCAAAAGCCTTCTCCTGATCCAAAGAAAGTAAACCCACATTCACATCAGACAGTTTACAAATGTCTAAAACATCTCTTATCAGAAATAAGTTATCAACAATAGAGCGGTCAGGGTACACAGTAAGACTGGTCCTTGTGGACCAACAGCCCCAGATACTCTTTCAACCTGTTTGAAAGACACTTAGATATCATTTTATATTCTGCACACAGCAATGCAACAGGTCTCCAGTTTTTTAAGAGCCAAATACCCATTTTTCAGCAACAATGAAGGAACAACACGTTGACAGGAATTGAAAAGATTCACACACCACTTCATAAAAATCCCCCCCAAAAGTGGGCTCGGCCTGATGAGAGCTTTATAACTGCAGTGGACAGCTCCTGCAGAGTAATGTCAGAGTCCAAAGCAACTCTCTGCTCAGGGCCCAATTGAGAAAGTCCATGTAACAACTGTTGAGCACACAGAGGATCACAATCCTCTGCCTTATAGAGGGCAGAGTAGAAATCCACAGCATGTTGGCACATCTCACCGTCATCCGTGGTCACCTTCCCATCAGGGAGACGAAGGCATTGCAATGTAGACTGCGCTAGGTATAAAAAAAAAATTGGACCAGCCATGTCCTTGAGGGTAGCAAAGCGAGACCTAATCAAGGCTTTCATGTAAAAACGACCTCAGTTGATGTCTTTTGTCCTGTAAGTTCATGACTAATCCAGGGTCATTCTGAGTGAGCAACTTCAATTCAATAGATGTGATGTCTTGTTCAAGGGCCCTGACAGTCTCTTTAACTTCAATATTAGACAAAGCAGCTTACTGTTGACAAAACAGCCTCCCACCATTGTCTCACGGACTCAAAATTACATTTAATAACACTCAATTTTTCCCAAAACAACTAAAACTTTTCACAAAACATGGTGTCATGTAATAACTTACAGTAACATTAAAATACCAGTAAGGTGATGACCTTCATGGACAGAACAAGTGAATATCAGCAGTAACAAGATGATGATCAGAAAAACCCACAGGAGTAATGTCACACCTTCCAACCCTACTACAGTAGAGATCAGATACATACAACCTGTCTAACCTTCCAACCCTACTACAGTAGTGATCAGATACATAAAACCTGTCTAACCTTCCAACCCTACTACAGTAGTGATCAGATACATACAACCTGTCTAACCTTCCAACCCTACTACAGTAGTGATCAGATACAACCTGTCTAACCTTCCAACCCTACTACAGTAGTGATCAGATACATACAACCTGTCTAACCTTCCAACCCTACCACAGTAGTGATCAGATACATACAACCTGTCTAACCTTCCAACCCTACCACAGTAGTGATCAGATACATACAACCTGTCTAACCTTCCAACCCTACTACAGTAGTGCTCAGATACATACAACCTGTCTAACCTTCCAACCCTACTACAGTAGTGATCAGATACAACCTGTCTAACCTTCCAACCCTACTACAGTAGTGATCAGATACATACAACCTGTCTAACCTTCCAACCCTACCACAGTAGTGATCAGATACATACAACCTGTCTAACCTTCCAACCCTACCACAGTAGTGATCAGATACATACAACCTGTCTAACCTTCCAACCCTACCACAGTAGAGCTCAGATACATACAACCTGTCTAACCTTCCAACCCTACTACAGTAGTGCTCAGATACATACAACCTGTCTAACCTTCCAACCCTAATACAGTAGTGATCAGATACATACAACCTGTCTAACCTTCCAACCCTACCACAGTAGTGATCAGATACATACAACCTGTCTAACCTTCCAACCCTACCACAGTAGTGATCAGATACATACAACCTGTCTAACCTTGCTGCACTGACACAACCTTCATTAACTTTTAGCCATGTGTACTGCCTAACTTTTGCATTTCTTACTCGCCACACATCAGAACGCTCAAACTTAGTTAAAAGACGAGACAGACAAATTTCTGACCGCAGGTGAGGTTCTTCAGCAGTGCGATCAACAGTAAAATCCACTGTATCGTTCCAGTCCCCTAAAACCATACACCCCTCTTGGTCACACTGTCTTAAGGTTTCCTTTATTTGATCAAATACAGCAATACGCTCTGTACCCTCATTAGGAGCATAATCATTCAAAAATAAATAAACATAACATCCGCCTTGACCAAAAGAACCCGACCCTTGACAATCTCTGTTGTAGATACCACAGTCACCCCTAAGCCTGAGGAAAACAAGATTGCCACCGCAGCACTGAAATTAGTACCATGACTGAGTATATGCTGCCCCTCCCACCACATAACCCAGTCAAGCTCATTAGCCTCATCACTATGTGTCTCCTGTAGAAAAACTACATTAAGCCTTTTCTGTTTTATTACTTCCAATACCCAAGCCCTCTTATTCCTGTCCCTTCCCCCATTAATATTGAGAGAACCTACCCTTAGTACCACCGTTTGGTGCAGCCGGTCTAAGGCACTACCTCTCAGTGCTTGAGGCATCACTACAGACACCCTGGTTCAAATCCAGGCTGTATCACAAACGGCCGTGATTGGGAGTCCCATATGGCGGCGCACAATTGGCCCAGCGTCGTCCGGGGTAGGCCGTCATTGTAAATAAGAATTTGTTCTTAAAACTTCTTGAGGGCAGGGGGCAGCATTTTCACATTCGGAAAAATAGCATGCCAAAATTCAACTGCATGCTACTCATCCCCAGAATGTAATATATGCATATTATTGGTGGATTTGGATAGAAAACACTCTGAAGTTTCTAAAACTGTTTGAATCATGTCTGTGAGAATAACATAACTTATGTAGCAGGCAAAACCCTGAGGACAAACCATTCAGAATTTGTATTTTTTTGATGTCACTGTCTTTTCAATGAGGTTTCTTAGAGACACCAGATTTCTAATGGACTTGCTTGCAGTTCCTACCGCTTCCACTGGATGTCACCAGTCCTTGGTAATCGGTTGAGGTTATTCCTTTGTGTAGTGAAGAAGTAGGGCTATCGTAAATGAGGGTCACATGAAGTACATTTTTTGAGAAGAGGCACGTTACGAAAAAAGTTGCATCAGTTTGTTTTCTTTTTGTATTGAACACAGATCATCCCGTCTTCAAATTGATCGATTATTAACGTTTATAAAAAATAAAAAAATAAAAAATTTATTACAAAAGTAGTTTTTTCTAATTCTTTTTTTTTTTTTTTGGTAAAGTTTACATGTAACTTTTGATATATTTTGTAGTGAAGTGGCGAAAGTTGGAAGCTGTGTTTTTCTGGATGAAACGGTCCAAATAAATGGACATTTTGGATATATATCGACGGAATTAATCCAACAAAAGGACCATTTGTGATGTTTATGGGACATATTGGAGTGCCAAAAAAATAATTTCGTCAAAGGTAAGGCATGATTTATATTTTATTTCTGCGTTTTGTGTCATCCTTGCAGTGTTGAATTATGCTACTCTCTTTGTTTACTGTTGTGCTATCATCATAATAGCATGTTATGCTTTCGCCGAAAAGCCTTTTTGAAATCTGACATGTTGGCTGGATTCACAACGAGTGTAGCTTTAATTTGGTATCTTACATGTGTGATTTAATGAAAGTTAGATTTTTATATCATGTTATTTGAATTTGGCGCGCTGTATTTTCCCTGGCTATTGGCCGTTGGGACGTTTGCGTCCCACCTGCCCCAGAGAGGTTAACTGACTTGCCTAGCTAAATAAAGGTAAAATAAAAATAAAATATAACAGAGAAAGAAAAAACAGAAGAAACCACAAAGAAACCAGACAAAGAGAAATAAGCACCGTTTGAGGCATGATAATCATCATTGTTTTACCTTACCACGTTTCCCACTACCTTTTGCTGCCGTGACAGCAGTAAAACATTTCCTCAAGTGGGAACGCTTCTTCACACTCAACTGGTGTATCCCCACCGTCTTCAGCTGACCTCACAAACTTATCAACATTAAAAGAATCCCACAATTCTGGTCCAGGAACCCATTTACCTCATCTAGATTGTAAATTGAGTCGTCGCCAGCTGCCATCATGTCAACAGGGATATCCTCTCCTGTACCCCATTACTAATAATGGACATCTCCTCCACTACCTGGAAGACTAGCTCCACCTGAACCCCCTCCTGTACCCCATCACTCGTACTGGGCATCTCTCACCAGTCTGGGGATATGGCTCCCCAGATTCATCCTTACCTCCGACAACAATATTTTTCTGCTGTACATCAGACGCTATGTTCCCCTCTAGTACAAGCTGCAACTCAGTACCCTCAACACAAACAACTTGTTCCAACTTGCCACTGTCGGCCCACCTCTCCCTACATCAGTGGGCCCAGGCGTTACGAGGACCACCTTGACATTCTCCCTTTTCGAGCAAGCATGTTGCTTATGGCCAACATCCCCACACTCAAAACACAGTTGACTACCTATACTAGCATAAGCCATATACAGGCTGATGTCATACTTAACTTTAAACGATAACTCCAAAGTCTGCTCCGGTGAGTCCAAAAACATAAACACCTGTCGCCGAAACGAAATAACCTGTTTCAGAGCCGGGTGTTTGAAACATCATAACTTGGTTCAGAGCCGGGTGTTTGAAACAACATAACCTGTTTCAGAGCCGGGTGTTTGAAACATCATAACTTGTTTCAGAGCCGGGTGTTTGAAACAACATAACCTATTTCAGAGCCGGGTGTTTGAAACAGCATAACCTGTTTCAGAGCCGGGTGTTTGAAACGACATAACCTGTTTCAGAGCCGGGTGTTTGAAACAACATTACCTGTTTCAGAGCCGGGTGTTTGAAACGACATAACCTGTTTCAGAGCCGGGTGTTTGAAACAGCATAACCTGTTTCAGAGCCGGGTGTTTGAAACAACATTACCTGTTTCAGAGCCAGGTGTTTGAAACAACATAACCTGTTTCAGAGCCAGGTGTTTGAATCAACATAACTTGTTTCAGAGCCGGGTGTTTGAAACATCATAACTTGTTTCAGAGCCGGGTGTTTGAAACATCATAACTTGTTTCAGAGCCGGGTGTTTGAAACATCATAACTTGTTTCAGAGCCGGGTGTTTGCAAACCAATGGTACAATCTTAATTGAACTTGCAAACTTCCCAAACCGCAATAACTTGTGCTCCAATAGCTCATTGGGAAAAAACAGCGGTACATTCAAATTCATAACCCTTGTTGACGGAGCAAAACGAACGCTGTAACTTGAATAAACATACCTTTAAGAAGTACACCAAACTCAACCAGCTCTTCTTTAAGAAAAACACCACCGCTTTATTTATCCACGACGCAAATAAGCAACACACCTGAAGCCGTGCCGAAGTGACAGGGACGGCGTCCCCATGTGGGTCGCCATCCCCACCAAAACCATAGCAAAAGAAAAAGGAAAACCTCCAAGAAAAGACCCCAGACACCGCTCGCACTAGCTCATACAATTCCCGGGACCAACACTCCCAGAATGCACAGAGAGAGAGAGAGAAAGAGACAGGGGGACGGGATAGGGGTAGGAATAGAGTTACAGTAAGGAGTTGTTAAGATAAAACATACAGAACATCCTAAATGAGTAATCAAGCATGTTTGAGCATTGTACTTCCACTGTGTCCCTGGCCACTGCCTGAAGGGCCCATTCTGTCTCCTGGATTAGCAGCTCCTGCAATCCTGGAGCATGACACTCATTCCTGGTGTAACAGCACATGAACGGCTGAATGACAAGCTCCACACAGGCAGCAGCGTCTGCTCTCCTCTGCTGCCAACCATAAGGCCTGATAATAATGTTGCTCCCCCTTAGCTGACCCTGACAACGCTCCCACTGTCGCTAAGCCCCACAACCTCCCAGTACAGAACCTTTCATCTGCTTTAGGGTACAAGCTGACATACATGTACATGAACAATGGTCAACAAGGGGCTTTACACTGAGTAGGAGCACATGTTCTACATACAGCACATGCATCTACATACAATAGCTACAGCGCTAAAGACAACTACACACTGAATATAGCATAGACACACTTCTGGGCCGGCAGGTTTTGCTCCCGAGTGGTGCAGCGGTCTAAGGTACTGCATCTCAGTGCCAGAAGCGTCACTACAGGCCCTGGTTCTATTTGAGGCTGTATCACAACCAGCCGTGATTGGGAGTCATCCGGGTTAGGGAGTCAGCCCAACGTCATCCGGGTTAGGCTTTGGCCGGGGTAGGCCGTCATTGCAAATGAGAATTTGTTCTTAACTGATTTGGCTAGTTAAATCAATTAAATTACAAAAAGAAGAAACACACTGAAAATATAGGCGCTACACACTTTATACTGGGCTGGATGGTTTAAGAAGAAACACACTGCATATAAGCCCTACACACTTTACTGGGCTGGATGGTTTAAGAAGAAACACACTGCATATAGGCCCTACGCACTTACTGGGCTAGATGGTTTAAGAAGAAACACACTGCATATAGGCCCTACACACTTTACTGGGCTGGATGGTTTATGAAGAAACACACTGCATATAGGCCCTACATACTTTACTGGGCTGGATGGTTTAAGAAGAAACACACTGCATATAGGCCCTACACACTTTACTGGGCTGGATGGTTTATGAAGAAACACACTGCATATAGGCCCTACACACTTTACTGGGCTGGATGGTTTAAGAAGAAGCACACTGCATATAGGCCCTACACACTTTACTGGGCTGGATGGTATAAGAAGAAACACACTGCATATAGGCCCTATACACTTTACTGGGCTGGCTGGTTTATGAAGAAACACACTGCATATAGGCCCTACACACTTTACTGGGCTGGATGGTTTAAGAAGAAACACACTGCATTTAGGCCCTACACACTTTACTGGGCTGGCTGGTTTAAGAAGAAACACACTGCATATAGGCCCTACACACTTTACTGGGCTGGCTGGTTTAAGAAGAAACACACTGCATTTAGGCCCTACACACTTTACTGGGCTGGCTGCACTGCATATAGGCCCTACACACTTTACATTTACATTTACATTTTAGTCATTTAGCAGACGCTCTTATCCAGAGCGACTTACAGTAGAGTGCATACATTTTATTAGATTTTACATACTGAGACAAGGATATCCCTACCGGCCAAACCCTCCCTAACCCGGACGACGCTATGCTAATTGTGCGTCGCCCCAAGGACCTCCTGGTTGCGGCCGGCTGCGACAGAGCCTGGGCGTGAACCCAGCCCAGCCTGGGCGCGAACCCAGAGACTCTGGTGGTGCAGCTAGCACTGCGATGCAGTGCCCTAGACCACTGCGCCACCCGGGAGGTCGCCCGGGAGGTTTGACGTCATAATGACATTATTACAACAGCCCTATGACAATGTTATAATAACGTTACAATACTGTTGTGGAACAACGTTGTCAGCTTCCTCCTAAATACAGAGAGTTAAACTCTGCCTCCAGCGGGTGGTCTTTGTGGACGGAGTCTGATTCTGGACAGGTGATGTCACCATCTCCCAGCATCTTCCACCAAGGCAGGCGACCGGCCTGGAGCAAGGCATTGTGGGATTGCCGGGCGCGGGCGGCTACGGGGGCAGAGCGACTCCTGAACACGACACAGTCGGTTACTGTGGCGACACTGAGTGAGGGGGCATTCAGCAGTAGTTCCAGTAGTTACTTTACTGGGCTGGATGGTTTGAGAAGAAACACACTGCATATAGGCCCTACACACTTTACTGGGTTGGCTGGTTTAAGAAGAAACACACTGCATATAGGCCCTACACACTTTACTGGGCTAGATGGTTTTATGAGGGAAGCAGTTTTCACTAGACAGGTAAATATCTATGAGCTAGAGTAAAAAGGATTTACAGTGAAACAGAGAAACACAGACTGTCTCCTGTTACCAATTTTGCCTTACAGAAATAGGACTGTATGTCCATGAGACATTGCACCTTGGTCACAAAAAGGTCCAAAAATGTCCTTTCTGATACTGACTATAATTAAACACAGAAGAGTTCCTCCTAGCAGGACTGTATCGTTGTAGGTCACCACGAATAAGACAATATTTTTTATATTTTTTACTTCAGGTCAATATGCATTGCAAACAGCTGACAGTAACTACATCTCGCAAGATCTGTGTGCTCAACATACCACTCAGAACATACAGTAGACTCATTTCCAATCCCCACATAGGCTGCTAGCTGAGATGTTCAACCTATGGCAGGGCATACTGAACTACCTTTGACGTCAGTGGTGCACAGCTGGAGACTAGGCTATACACCAGCATGGAGTACCTTAACCTCACATATTGCTGAGAGGTAAAAGAGGAGGAGGAGGAGGACATGGAG
Organism: Salvelinus fontinalis; assembly: GCF_029448725.1. NCBI lineage: Eukaryota > Metazoa > Chordata > Actinopteri > Salmoniformes > Salmonidae > Salvelinus > Salvelinus fontinalis. The sequence goes on from NC_074698.1 coordinate 23,884,796, forward strand.
AAGGCGAGAGATTTGGAAAGATGTAAGAGAGCGCAGGGGATTAAGACGGTCTATATGTGAGCGAGAGAGAGAGAGAGAGAGAGAGAGAGAGAGAGAGAGAGAGAGAGAGAGAGAGAGAGAGAGAGAGAGAGAGAGAGAGTGTAGATTCAGCAGACAGGCATACAGAGGGTGAGTGCAGTGCCAGCTGATGTTGATTAGCACACAGCTCTGCTGCACAGTGACTAATGGGAGCGAGAATGAGAGCCGCCAGAGCATGACTCCAAGCTGTCTGTCTGTCTGCTGGGGCCAAACAGGGAACAACAAGACACCCGGAGAAACATTAGAGCTGTCTGCCTGCCAAAGACCTGCAGCTGCTGAATGGAGGTGGAGAAAAAGAGAGGGGGAATGAGAGAGGAGAGGAAGGAGAGAGAGAATTAAGACAGAGAGAGTAGGCAGGAGAGATCAAAAGAAAGGGAGAATTCAGATAGGAATAGGCCTATTGTTACGGGTGAAAAAACCCATAATAATGTTGGGACAGTGTACATTTCTGGTGTTAGCTAGGTCAGTTATAAATAGTACAGGACTGTCCTACTGAGGCTGATCTCTGTAGATGTCTGTGTACTGTACAGTGGTGGTAGAGCTGCTTGGCTTTAGGGCAGCCTCTGTAAAACACACCCGACCATAGGAATGATCACACACCCACACAGACACACCCACACACACACAGGTGCTTGTGCGCACACACAAACAGGCGCAAAAACACACACGTACGCGTTCTCGCCCATGCCTAAAACAGCTTTCTCAGAACTGTGTCTATCCTGCTCTCATCATTTTCCTTTCCATTGCTCTCTGTCTCTCTCTCCTCACACTCTCAATGTATTTTTCTCCATTTCTGACACTCTCTCTGCAATGCCAGTTAAACACGCCTTCACTTTCTACACGCAGGGGGAAAAGTGGGTTGCTTAGCAACTTCACTCTGCAGACCCTCCTCTTGTTGGTCTGTGTGTTTCTTCTCTACCATAAAACTCTCCCTTTCCTCCCTCCTTCTCGCTCTCCCTCTTCTCTCTCCCACCCTACCCACCCGACAGAAATATGATCTCAGAATACACAATGACTTCACCCAAAGCCATACTACTTTAAAAACCACTGGCATAATAAAGATAATATTAAAGAATATTAAAGATAAAGACCATTCAAACACCCACCCACATTGATTTCCTCTCTTTCACTCCATCCATCCATCTCTCTTTCCTCATTCTCTTTCTTTTCCTCCACTCTCTGGCTCAATCCTCATCTCTCTTTGTACTACAAAGTGATTTCTCATCCATCTTCATGTCATTCCATGTTATAACACAGTCCTTAGTGCCTTCAGAATGTATTCACACCACTTCACTTTTTACACATTCTATTTTGTTACAAAGTGCGATTCAAACGGATTCAATTGTCATTTTTTTGTCAACGATCTACACAAAATACTCTGTAATGTCACAGTGGAAGAAAAAGTCGAGCATTTCTAAAACATTTACGAAAAATAAAACACTAATATATCTTGATTAGATAAATATTCAACCCTCCCGAGTCAATACATGTTAGAATCACATTTGTGAGTCTTTCTGGGAAAGTCTCTAATACCTTTGCATACCTGGACTGTACAATATTTGCATATTATAATTGTTTTAATTCTTCAGGTTCTGTCAAGTTGGTTGTTGCTAGACAGCCATTTTCAAGTCTTGCAATAGACTTTCAAGCCGACTTAAGTCAAAACTATAACTAGACTACTCAGTGTCATCTTGGTTAGCAGCTCCAGTGTATATTTGGCCTTGTGTTTGAGGTTATTGTCTGGCTGAAAGGTGAATTTGTCTCCCAGTGTCTGATGGAAAGCAAACTGAACCAGGTTTTCTTCTAAGATTTTGCTGGGCTTAGCACTATTCTGTTTCTTTTTATCCTAAAAAAACCTCCCTAGTCCTTGCCGATGAAAAGCATACCCATAACAGGATGCAGCCACCACCATGCTTTAAAATATGAAGAGTGGTATTCAGTGATGTGTTGTGTTGGATTTGCCCCAATCATAACGCTTTGTATTCAGGACAAAAAGTGTATTTCTGTTACGTTCGTCATATTCCCCCTCCTCGGACGAGGAGGAGCATGGATCGGACCAACACGTAGCGAGGTCTCTAGACATAATGAATATTTATTAAAGCAAAGACGAACATACGAAGAACACTTGAATAGAAACAAAACAACAAAACAACATAGACAGACCTGAACTTGAGAACTTACATAGACACGAAGAACGCACAAACAGGAAAGACTAGCTAAACGAACGAACAAACGAAACAGTCCCGTGTGGTGCAACAGACACAGACACAGGAACAATCACCCACCAACAAACAGTGAGAACAGCCTACCTTAATATGGTTCTCAATCAGAGAAAATGTCAAACACCTGCCCCTAATTGAGAACCATATCAGGCAACACATTTAACCCAACATAGAAACACATAACATAGACTACCCACCCAGCTCACGTCCTGACCAACTAAACAAAGTTCAAAAACAACGGAAAACAGGTCAGGAACGTGACAATTTCTATACCACATTTTTAGCTATGCATGTTTTGGAATATGTTTATTCTGTGCGGGCTTCCTTCTTTTCCCTCTGTCAATTAGGTGAGTAATGTGGAGAAATGTTGTTGATCCATCCTCAGTTATCTCCTATCACAGCCATTAACATGTTTTGAAGTCACCGTTGGCCTCATGGTGAAATCCCTGAGCGGTTTCCTTCCTTTCTGGCAACTGAGTTAGAAGGATGACTGTATCTTTGTAGTGACTGGGTGTATTGATACACCATGCAAAGTGTAATTAATAACTTCACCATGCTGAAAGGGACTTTCAATGTCTTCTTTTTTTATCTACCAACAGGTGCAATTCTTGGCAAGTCATTGGAAATCCTCCCTGGTCTTTGTGGTTGAATCTGTGTTTGAAATTCACTGCTTGACTGAGGGACCTTACGGATAATTGGATCTGTGGGGTACAGAGATGAGGTAGTCATTAAAAAATCATTCTAAACACAAAAATTTCCCTGCGCAGACGGGCCTACCACATGCATTACAATGCCCCTTTCCACGCGCCTGCCACACCCCCAGCTAAGCTTTTTTTAACCAGACAAATTCCCTGTCTTTATATAGAAACAACCGACAGTATCCCTCAGGACATCTTCAAATCTCATTGTCAATTCTCTTCATAAACACTATTACTGCATACAGAGTCCATGCAAATTATTATGTGATTTATTTAGCCCTGCTATAACAAAGGGGTTGAATACTTATTGACTCAAGACTTTTCAGCTTTTAATTTTTTATTCATTTGTAAAAAAAAATAAAATAAAAAAATAAATAAATAAACATAAATGTGTGTAAGCCAATGACAAAAAAAATGTACATTTAATAAATGTTTAATTCAGGCTGGAACGCAACAAGTTGAAAAAGTCAAGGGGTGTGAACACTTTCTGAAGGCACTGTATATACTGTACCCCATGTACAGCTCTCCTCTCTATCCACTTCTCCTGCTCCACTGAAGTGGTAGTAATGCTGGCTGATTCTCAACCTTCATTGTAATTTGTCTTTTGCATTTATTGGGGCCTTTCTTAAAGTGATTGGATTTCTCTGCTCCCTTTCCCCCTCTCTCTCGTCCTCTCTCTGAGGTACAGCTCTATGCCTCAGTTCATGGTGGTAAGAAGAGAGAAACATCTTCAGTACACTTTCCTCCAACCTATTAAACCCCACTGGGATTCCTCTGGGACCCCTCGGAGCATGAAATCCCTTACACTAGGAATATTAAAAAATGCATTCCTTATACTGTAAGTCAGTCCATAGATAAATTCACACACAAGGTTTGCTTGTTAAAGCACTCAATCCTTTAAACATCATTCCATAATCCTCTCCAATGAGAAGAATTGACAATGAGATTTGAAGATGTCCTGAGGGATAGTGTTGGTTGTTTCTATATAAAGACAGGGGTTTTTTCTGGTTAAGAAAAGTTTAGCTGGGGGCGTGGCAGGCGCGTGGAAAGGGGCATGGAAAGGGGCATGGGAATGCATGTGGTCGGCCCGTCAGCGCAGAAACATTTTAGAGAATATTTTAGAGGCCCCCATCTTGGCGGTGTAGTGACATTTTTGCATTTTTAAGATATTTTCCTGCTATTCCACAAATGTCCCCATGTAGCTGAAAGAAATCTATGCTGATTTAAAGCTACTTTCCTGCAATTCTACATATTCTGCCATGGAGCTGAGAGAACATTATGCCCACAGCCTGGTGAAAACAGCGTGAGTAATTACTAGCTATTCATACGTAGTTATAGCACAGATATGGGGTTGATGATTGTCCCCCAGGACAAGACACTGGAATGTTTTCCAGCTCATTTGTAATTAGGGACCTTGTTTGGCTCTGCAATAACAGGTAATTTGGTGTGGAGTCCCATAATGAATTTAACTATGACTGATATTCAACCTCACTAGGATCCTCCTCTCCATGTCTGTCTGGGGGGACGGCCATTGCCTTACAGAGGGGAATCCACCATCATGTTGGTTAATGTACATTAATGTATGTGTGTGTATGATGATGATGATGATGAGCCAGTCCCATAACCGGAGGGTCAGATAACTCTGATGTCTCAGGACTTACTCTGCTGAGTGGGACACAGCATTTCCCAGCTCCAGTCACTGCTCCAGTCACTGCTCTGGATCTCTGTGTTTTAATTAGATATAGTTCTCAATAATTTATTTCGATTTTTAAAACCATTATTTAAATCTGTATCTATTAAAATTATATACAGTTGAAGTCTGAAGTTTACATACACTTAGGTTGGAGTCATTAAAACTCATTTTTCAACCACTCCACAAATTTCTTGTTAACAAATTATAGTTTTGGCAAGTCAGTTAGGACATCTACTTTGTGCATGACACAAGTAATTTCTCCAACAATTGTTAACAGACAGATTATTTCACTAAATATCCAATTTCACTTATAATTCACTGCACTTAACAAGCAAACCACTGTATCAAAATGCCAGTGGGTCAGAAGTTTATATACACTAAGTTGACTGTGCTTTTAAACAGCTTGGAAAATTCCAGTAAATGCTGTCATGGCTTTTGAAGCTTCTGATAGTCTAATTGACATCATTTGAGTCAATTGGAGGTGTACCTGTGGATGTATTTCAAGGTCTATCTACCAACTCAGTGCCTCTTTGCTTGACATCATGGGAAAATCAAAAGAAATCAGCCAAGACCTCAGAAAATAAATTGTAGACCTCCACAAGTCTGGTTCATCCTTGGGAGCAATTTCCAAACGCATGAAGGTACCACGTTCATCAGTACAAACAATAGTACGCAAATATAAACACCATGGGACCACGTAGCCGTCAAACCGCTCAGGAAGAAGACACGTTCGGTCTCCAAGAGATGAACGTACTTTGTTACGAAAAGTGCAAATCAATCCCAGAACAACAGCAAAGGACATTGTGAAGATGCTGAGGAAACAGGTACAAAAGTATCTATATCCACTGTAAAACGAGTCCTATATCGACACAACCTGAAAGGCCGCTCAGCAAGGAAGAAGCCACTGATCCAAAACCACCATAAGAAAATCCAGATTACGCTTTGCAACTGCACATGGGGACAAAGACTGTACTTTTTGGAGAAATGTCCTCTGGTCTGATGAAACAAAAATATAACTGTTTGGCCATAATGACCATTGTTATATTTGGAGGAAAAAGGGGGAGGCTTGCAAGCCGAAGAACACCATCCCAACTGTGAAGCACGGGGGTGACAGCATCATGTTGTGGGGGTGCTTTGCTGCAGGAGGGACTGGTGCACTTCGCAAAATAGATGGCATCAGTCAGGAAGTTAAAGCTTGGTCGCAAATGGGTCTTCCAAATGGACAATGACCCCAAGCATACTTCACAAGTTGAGGCAAAATGGCTTAATAACAACAAAGTCAAGGCATTGGAGTGGCAAAGCTGTCATCAAGGCAAAGGGTGGCTATTTGAAGAATGTCAAATATAAAATAACTTTGATTTGTTTAACACTTTTTATTGTTACTGCATGATTCCATATGTATTATTTCAAAGTTTTGATGTCTTCAATACTATTCTACAGTGTAGAAAATAGTGAAAATAAAGAAAAACCAATGAATAAGTAGGTGTTCTACAACTTTTGACTGGTAGTGTATATCGAATAAAAACATAGAGATCTAGACAACATAAACATATGACTTCATTATGGGGAAACACTGAAGCAATACAAACACACCCTAAGAACAAAAAAGGAATAGCATCAGCTGGATTTAATTTAGGTATCCATAGACTCAAACCACTTCTAGGAGAATTAGAATTAATTAAACAAACCACATCATGATAAATTGGCTATGCAACATGGTGATATGTGGAGAAATCACTTTGCAAACCTCTACAGCAAAATAACAAAAAGCCCAGAATAAAAATATATACAATATAAATTACAAATCCTTGAATTTTTTTTAATTTTTTTATTTAATTTTTTATTTCACCTTTATTTAACCAGGTAGGCAAATTGAGAACACGTTCTCATTTACAATTGCGACCTGGCCAAGATAAAGCAAAGCAGTTCGACACATACAACAACACATAGTTACACATGGAGTAAAACAAACATACAGTCAATAATACAGTGAAAAATAAGTCTATATACAATATGAGCAAGTGAGGTGAGATAAGGGAGGTGAAGGCAAACAAAATATATAAATAAATAAAAATATAAAAAGGCCATGGTGGCGAAGTAAATACAATATAGCAAGTAAAAAAAAACACTGGAATGGTTGGTTTGCAGTGGAAGAAGGTGCAAAGTAGAGATAGAAATAATGGGGTGCAAAGGAGCAAAATAAATAAATACAGTAGGTAAAGAGGTAGTTGTTTGGGCTAAATTATAGATGGGCTATGTACAGGTGCAGTAATCTATGAGCTGCTCTGACAGCTGGTGCTTAAAGCTAGTGAGGGAGATAAGTGTTTCCAGTTTCAGAGATTTTTGTAGTTCATTCCAGTCATTGGCAGCAGAGAACTGGAAGGAGAGGCGGCCAAAGGAAGAATTGGTTTTGGGGGTGACCAGAGAGATATACCTGCTGGAGCGCGTGCTACGGGTGGGCGTTGCTATGGTGACCAGCGAGCTGAGATAAGGGGGGACTTTACCTAGCAGGGTCTTGTAGATGACCTGGAGCCAGTGGGTTTGGCGACGAGTGTGAAGCGAGGGCCAGCCAACGAGAGCGTACAGGTCGCAGTGGTGGGTAGTATATGGGGCTTTGGTGACAAAACGGATGGCACTGTGATAGACTGCATCCAATTTATTGAGTAGGGTTTTGGAGGCTATTTTGTAAATGACTTAGCGGTCAAAGACTATCAGAATCCTGTGGATTCCCAATTACAGAACAAGAATTATTGGAAAAACTATGTGCTCTACAACCCAAAAAGACCTGTGCTGCTGATGGTATTTTAAATGAAATTATCAAATATACAGACGACAAATTCAAACGACATAGCTACATTCAACATTATCCTCACTGCAGGTATTTTACCCGATATTTGGAACCAAGGACTGATCACACCAATCTATAAACGATATGGACAAATTTGACCCAAATAATTACAGAGGAATTTGCGTTAACAGCAACTTGGGGAGAATTCTCTGCAATATCATAAAGACCTGACTACTTAATTTCCTTGATGAACACAACAAATTTTACCCAATTAACGCACAATAGACCACATTCATACCCTCAACACACTAAGTAAACTCAAAAGTAATAATTAATCTACTGATGTTTTGTAAACTTCAATAAAGCATTTGATTCAATTTGACACAAAGGTCTTTTTTATAAACTAATAGAATATGGTATTGGAGGGAAAACAAAATATGTTATTAAAACTTATTTTCGCTGCAAGGCAAAGTGTTGAGTAGCCAGTGAAATCGTGCCCATTTCAAACGGCCTCCTACTCAAATCTTGCTCGTACAATATGAATATTATTATTCGTTTTGGATAGAAAACACTTTCTAGTTTCTAAAAGAGTTGGAATTATTTCTCTGAGTGAAACAGAAGTCCTTCTGCAGCACTTTTCCTGACCAGGAAGTAAAATGTCAGAAATCGATGCTCTTTTCATTTTGATGTCTATACATGGTCTTAACACTTAGGAGTCTGCTGACAATCTATACGCCTTCCTATTGGTGTAAAGAGGATGTCAGAGAAGAAATTTTTCTGCTCATCTTGTTCTGTGGTGGGAAAAAAACTATTTCTTTGTCCTGACCGTCCACTTCCGGTACTCTGGAGGAAGTGGGATGGACATTTGTTTTGCCTTGGTAACGAACGGCTAACGTCTCCAGCTCGAATTTTTTTTGCTACATGTGACCATATCATCGTAATGTATGTTTTTTCAATATAGTTTAATCAGATTATTTAAACTTTATTCGGGAGTTTTGCCGTGTTCCGTCATCTGACTGTGTTTACGTTGGAGAAATTTATGCCACTACGCTACTGCCAATGCTAATTGAAGAGGGACATTTGCCATTCTGAATCGAAACAACGACTCATCTGGACAGAGTACACGTTCTTCAACATTCTGATGAAAGATCAGCAAAAGTAAGACCCATTTTATGATGTTATTTCATATATCTGTCGTGCATGTGAATTGGCCGTGGGCGCCCAATTATTTCTGTCTATTGTAGCTACGCTAATATAGCGATACATTTTGTTTGCGCTGTAAAACATTTAATAAATCGGAAATATTGTTTGGAATCACAATATGTCTGTCTTTCAATTGCTGCAGACTATGTATTTTTCAGAAATGTTTTATGATGAGGAATTAGCTATTTGACGTTGGTGTCTGTAAATATTATGGCTGCTTTTGGTGCAATTTCGGATTGTAGCTGAAATGTAAACTATGGTTTATACATGAAATATGCAAATTTTTCGAACAAAACATATGCTATACAATAAATATGTTATCAGACTGTCATCTGATGAATTTGTTTCTTGGTTAGTGGCTATTTCTTTCTTTATTTGGTCGAATTTGTGATAGCACCTGATGGAGTAAGAAACTGATGGAGTTAGAAAAAGTTGTATCTTTAGCGAACTTGGTTAGCTAATAGATTTACATATTTTGTCTTCCCTGTAAAACATTTTAAAAATCGGACATGTTGGCTTGATTCACAAGATGTGCACCTTTCATCTGGTGTCTTGGACTTGTTAATGTGTGAAAGTTAAATATTTAAAAAAAATTGATTTTGAATTTCGCGCCGTGCATTTTGAGCTGGATGTTGTCATAAGTGTACCGGTGTCGGGCTGCCCCCGTAAAAGGTTAAAACAATGTACACACAAAAAAAATGTGCTGTTAAAATTGGCAACAAACAAATAAACGTCTTCTCTCTGGGACGTGGAGTGAAACAGGGCTGCTCAAGTCCAACACTATTTAAAATCTACATGAATGAATTGTCAAAAACATTAGAAGGATCTGCAGCACCTGGTGTCACCGTACACAACACTCCCACCAAGGGGTTTCAACAGCAACTAGACCATCTGAACAGGTTTGTCAGACCTGGATTCTGACACTTAACCTAAATAAAAGTATATAATGATATCCCAAAAGAGTTTCAGAAATCAGTATCACAATTATAAATTATATTTGGACAAAGTTCTATTAGAACACACCAAAAACTACACGTATTTAGGACTAAATATCAGCAACACCAGTAGCTTTCGCATAACTTTGAATGAGCTGAGAGATAAGTAACACTCTTTTCTCTGTATATATCAATGATGTCACTCTTGCTGCGGGTGATTCTTTGATCCACCTCTACACAGACGACAATATTCTGTATACATCTGGCCCTTCTTTGGCCACTGTGTTAACAGACCTCCAAACAATCTTCAATGCCATACATCACTCCTTCCGTGGCCTCCAACTGCTCTTAAATGCTAGTAAAATTAAATGCATGCTCTTCAACCGATCGCTGCCCGCACTCACCCACCCAACTAGCATCACTACTCTGGACGGTTCTGACTTCTGACTACCTAGGTGTCTGGTTAGACTGTAAACTCTCCTTCCAGACTCATATTAAGCATCTCCAATCCAAAATAAAATCTAGAATCGGCTTCCTATTTCACAACAAAGCATCCTTCACTCATGCTGCCAAACATACCCTCGTAAAACTGACCATCCTACCGATCCTTGACTTTGGCAATGTCATTTACAAATTAGCCTCCAACACTCTACTCAGCAAATTGGATACAGTCTATCACAGTGCCATCCGTTTTGTCACCAAAGACCCATATACCACCCACCACTGCGACCTGTATGCTCACGTTGGCTGGCCCTCACTACATATTCATCACCAAACCCACTGGCTCCAGGTCATCTACAAGTCTTTGCTCGGTAAAGCTCCACCTAATCTCAGCTCACTGGTCACCATAGCAATACCCGCCCGTAGCACGCGCTCCAGCAGGTATATTTCACTGGTCACCCCCAAAGCCAACATCCCCTTTGGCCGCCTTTCCTTCCAGTTCTCTGCAGCCAATGACTGGAATGAATTGCAAAAATCACTGAAGTTGGAGACTTATATCTCCCTCACTAACTTTAAGCGTCAACTGTCAGAGCAGCTTACCGATTGCTGCAGCTGTACACAACCCATCTGTAAATAGCCCATCCAACCAACTACCTACCTCATCCCCATATTTGTTTTTGTTTTTCTGCTCTTTTGCACACCAATATTTCTCTAGCACATCCTCGTCTGCACATCTATCACTCCAGTGTAAATTGCTAAATTGTAATTACTTCGTGTAAGGGCTGTCGCTCTCCTCATCCTCGGACGAGGAGAGGAGAGAAGGATCATCAGACCAAAATGCAGCATTAGGGAAATAAGCCATCTTTTATTTAACACGACGATGGCAACACGAAAAAACAAAACACTTTCAAAAATACAAAACAAGAAAACGACGTAGACGAAACCTGAACATAAACTTACATAACTAAACATAACACTTACGGACAGGAAACAGACGACATCAAAATAAACGAACATCCAAACAGTCCCGTATGGTACATACATTACACGACACAGGAGACAATCACCCACACACAAACAGTGAGAACACCCTACCTAAATATGACTCTTAATTAGAGGAGAACGCAAAACACCTGCCTCTAATTAAGAGCCATACCAGGCAACCAAAACCAACATAGAAACAGATAACATAGACTGCCCACCCAAAACACATGCCCTGACCTAAACACATACAAAAACAACATAAAACAGGTCAGGACCGTTACACTTCGCCACTATGGCCTATTTATTGCCTTACCCCCTTACTTCATTTGCACACACTGTATATAGATTTTTCTATTGTGTTATTAACTGTACGTTTGTTTATCCCATGTATAACTCTGTGTTGTTGTTTTTGTCGCACTGCTTTGCTTTATCTTGGCCAGGTCGCAGTTGTAAATAAGAAACTGTTCTCAACTGGCCTACCTGGTTAAATAAAGGTGAAATAAATAAATAAATAAAAATAAAAAGAAGATCCTTCTATGTCATTAAAAGGAACACTAAAATCGAAATTACAATTAGAAACTGCCTCAAATTTTTCCAATCAGTGATAGAACCAATTGCTCTATATGGCAGTGAAGTATGGGGTCCACTCTCTAATAATTATTTTACCAAATGGGACAAACATCCAATCGAAATACTGCATGCAGAGTTTTGCAAGAGTGTATTCCAAATTTTACAACCATCTAAATGAATCAACCCAAAAACATTTAATCACACAGCCCTACAATTTAGGTATTTTATTAGGATCCCCATTAGCTGTGCAAAAGCATTAGCTACTCTTCCTGGGGTCCACACAAAACATGAAACATGACATAATACAGAACATTAATAGAACAGCTCAAGGACAGAACTACAGTACATTAATCTACATTCATAACTACATACATTTACAATGTCAAGAGATGAAACAAGAGAAGAGTCCCCTCAGCCAGAGGCTCAGTTCACTATCCCAAACCAAGAGCCTCAAGACAGCACTCAGCACAACTAAAAATATATAACCTATTGGAAAGACACCACAAAAAAAGTAAGTCAACTTCAATGCTATTTGGCTCTAAACAAACAGTACACGGTGGCAGACTATCTGACCACTGTGACTGATAGAAGACTGAGGAAAAGTTGACTTAGGTACAGACTCAGTGAGCAGTCTGGCCATAGTCACAGGCAAACCTGGCTGCCCAGAGAGGACAGGCTGTACTCACTCTGCCCCCGGGGAGAGGTAGAGACAGAGCTAAGTGTCCTATTACACTGTGAAAAATACTGAACCTAATACAATATTTATTTTCCAAAATTACCATTCAGTACAAGGTACTTGGAACTATAAAAGAAGAAGAATCTTTTTTGGCAGCCAAATATGTATCCTCCTGCCACAACCAGAGGTACGGCCAGTGACAAGTACAATGTAATGTTAATAACATTTGATATGTGGCTTTCATAACGTGACATGTGACTTTTCAGTCATGCTTAATTGACCTTTATTTCAACAGGGAAGTCATATTGAAACTAAAGTCTCCTGCAAATGAGAACTGCAAAATACAAAAATGCACACCTCAATAGGCAAGTATAGATGAACATAAATATTCGCAATATACACATTAAGATAAAGAAAACACAGTCAAGTAAAACAAACACATTCTCGATTATAAAAATGTGGGCTGTCCGAATTACCCTTGGGACTTCAAAGCATCAAATCGAAACGTATTTTGGAGATTATTCCAAACATACAGTAAGGAAGGAAGTTAAAGGCTGATTGACCTCACTCTCTAGACACCAAAAGACTCCAGAGTTAACCAACCCTGTGAACGGGTGTGATAACTTGTCATTTTAAATCTTAATAGTGAAGTTAGGTAAGTTGGAAGCTTGTGGAGCAGGGCTTTGTAAACAAAAAGAGTGTAATGATGTGATCTACGTGACTTCAAAAAGGTCCAGCCAACCTTTTAGTACTGAATAGAATTTTTAGAGAGAGAGAGAGCGAGAGAGCGAGCGAGGAACCCACTGGCTGTCTGGCAGACAGACAGGGTGCACTTGTCTCTCAGTTGTCCCCACTGACAGGAGATTTACCACAGGGCCAGGCTGAAGTTGTGTGTTAAATAAATCAAGTGCTGTTCCAAGGTCAGGAGAAACTCAAATCTCTGTGGAATTAGATGAGACTCCTGACTGCAGTTGTCTTCTGCCTATCAGAAACAGACACTAAATGTACTGTACTATGTAATATGAGAATTGGCGTATTCATGTGTTCCCAGGAAGTGTTGCATGTGGTTGTAGCTGGAGAAGATCATTATCAAGATCAACCAACACCTGGGATTCCCACAGGACGTCAGCCCAGAGAGACAGTAGAGAGAGACAGCAAGAGATAGAGAGAGAGACAGAGACAGAGACAGAGACTGATTCAGGCTGCACATGGAGGGAGGTGAAAAATGGAAAAGAGAAAGAAATGAGAGTGAGAAAAAGAGAGAGAGAAAGGGGTGGTAGATAATTTGCACAAGAAAAAAAGATCAAAGCGAGCAGAGATCTCACATGAGCTCATGCTGCCAGAGAGAGCATCTTAACGTACACCTCAGTGAAGAGTGATCAGAGCAACAATTAACCAACCAACAACTGTGAATCCCACAGGATGTCAACCCAGAGAGACCCCAATAACTACCGTCAGATATGCGTCAACAGCAACCTTGGGAAAATCCTCTGCATTATCATTAACAGCAGACCCGTACATTTCTCCAGTGAAAACAATGTACTGAGCAAATGTCAAATTGCACACCCTAACTGACAAACAAACAAACCAAAAGAAAGGCAAAGCCTTCTCATGCTTTGTTGATTACTAAAAAGCTTTTGACTAAATTTGGCATGAGGGTCTGTTATACAAACTGATTAAAAGCGGTGTTGGGGGGGGAAACATATGACATTATAAAATCCATGTCCACAAAGTACAAGTGTGCATTTAACATTGGCAAAAAACACACACACACATGTCTTTCCACAGGGCTGAGGGGTGAGACAGGGATGCAGCTTGAGGCCCACCCTCTTCAACATATATATCAACGAATTGGCGAGGGCACTAGAACAGTCTGCAGAACTCGGCCTCCCCCTACTAGAATCTGAAGTCAAATGTCTACTGAAGATCTGGTGCTTCTGTCCCAAACCAAGGAGGACCTACAGCAGCACCTAGATATTCTGCACAGATTCTATCAGACCTGGGCCCTGACAGTAAATCTCACTAAGACAAAAATAATGGTGTTCCAAAAAAGGCCCAGTTGCCAGGACCACAAATAAAAATTCCATCTTGACACCGTTGCCCGAGAGCACACAAAAAAACGATACCGGCTCTGCATCGCAGCGCTAGCTGTGCCACTAGAGACTCTGGGTTTGAGTCCAGGCTCTGCATCGCAGCGCTAGCTGTGCCACTAGAGATTCTGGGTTTGAGTCCAGGCTCTGTCGCAGCCGGCCGCGACAGGGAAACCCATGGGCGGCGCACAATTGGCCCAGCCAATTGGGAGGGTTTGGCCGGCAGGGATGTACTTGTCCCATCGCACACTAGCAACTCCTGAGGCGGGCCGGGCACAGTGCACACTGACACGGTGTACGGTGTTTCCTCCGACACATTGGTCCGGCTGGCTTCCGGGTTAAGTGGGCATTGTGTCAAGAAGATGTTACTGTTGTTACTGGATGTTTTTAACATAAATCTTCAATAATGTTTCAACCGGTGAATTCCTTTGTCTTTAGAAAGGAAAAGGAACGCAGCTACCTCTCACGGGCGCGCGCCTGACTGAGCTCATGGCATTCTGCCAGACCTCTTAGTCAATCAGCTATTATTTTCTCCTCCTTCACAGTAGAAGCCTGAAACAAGGTTCTAAAGACTGTTGACATCTAGTGGAAGCCTTGGGAAGGGCAATATGACCCCATAGACACTGAATATTGGATAGGCAAAGACTTGAAAACCTACAAACTGCAGATTTCCCACTTCCTGGTTGGATTTTTTTCTCCGGTTTTTGCCTGCCATATGAGTTCTGTTATACTCACAGACATCAGTCAAACAGTTTTAGAAACTTCAGAGTGTTTTCACTCCAAATCTACTAATAATATGCATCTTAGCTTCTGGGCCTGAGTAGCAGGCAGTTTACTCTGGGCACCTTATTCATCCAAGCTACTCAATACTGCCCCCAGAAGATAATTACTTGACACATTGGAAAGAATTAACAAAAAAACTGAGCAATCTAGAACACTATATGGCCCTGAACACAGTGGCAGAATACCTGACCACTGTGACTGACCCAAACTTAAGGAAAGCTTTGACTATGTACAGACTCAGTGAGCATAGCCTTGCTATTGAGAAAGGCCGCCGCAGGCAGATCTGGCTCCCAAGGGAAGACAGGCTATGTGCACACTGCCCACAAAATGAGGTGGAAACTGAGCTGCACTTCCTAACTTCCTGCCAAATGTATTACCATATTAGAGAGACATATTTCCCTCAGATTAGACAGACCCACAAAGAATGTGAAAGAAAATCAAATGTTGATAAACTCCCATATCTATTGGGTGAAATACCACAGTGTGCCATCACAGCAGAAAGATATGTGACCTGTTGCAACAAGAAAAGGGCAACCAGTGAAGAACAAACACCATTTTAAATACAAACAATATATATGATTATTCATTTTCCCTTTGTACTTTAAATATTTTGCCCATCGTGAGAACACTGTACACTATATAGCCATAATATGACATTTGAAATGTCTTTGTTCCTATGTAACTTTTGTGAGTGTAATGTTTACTGTTCATTTTATATTGTTTATTTCACTTTTGTTTATTATGTATTTAGTTTTGTATTTTTTTACCCCTTTTCCTCCCCAATTTTGTGGTATCAAACTGGTTCTTACAGTCTTGTCCCATTGCTGCAACTCCCGTAAGGACTCAGGAGAGGTGAAAGTTGAGAGCCATGCGTCCTCCAAAACACAACCCTGCCAAGCTGCACTGCTTCTTAACACACTGCTCGCTTAACCCGGAAGCCAGCCACACCAATGTGTGCTAGAGCGTGATATGGGACAAGGACATCCCGGCCAGCCAAACCCTCCTCTAACCTGGACAGCTCTGGGCCAATTGTGCACAGTCTCATGGGTCTCCCGGTTGCTGCCGGCTGTGACATAGCCTTAGACCACTCTGCCACTCCCATGCCAATAAAGCCCTTTGAATTGAATTGGGAGAGATAGAGCAGAGAGAGAGATTCAGGCTGCACATGGAGGGAGGAAATTAATGAGAGAGAGAAAAAGAGATCGAGAGAAAAGGGGTGGTGGATAATTTGCACAATAAAAAAAGATCAAAGCGAGCAGAGATCTCACATGAGATCATGTTGCCAGAGAGAGCATTTTAACGTACACCTCAGTGAAGAGTGTTCAGAGCAACAATTAATTTGCTGATGGGTCTCCCCATGCATAAATGTGCCTGCTCTGTGTAAGTAGGTGGGAACTGTTGTGCATGCAAACAGGCATTTCAACATTTTTAAGGCATCTATGTGGCTACTGGCTAATATGGTTAGTGATCAAGCTGCAGTATACAGTTCTCAGTATAAGTAGAAAAGTAGTCCATCAGAGGGTAAAAGTGGACAGAAAATGTTCTGCACATTTCCATATGACATTGAGTCAAATGAAAGAAAAACAAGGACATATTAGCTATAATAGTTATGTTTGGTCAAAACGATAGAATCTCATTGATTCAAATGCAAAGAATTGCTCTGCCTTACCTTGCCCTGCGCTGGCCAGACAGTGCAATGTACCCTCCTGATTGTGAATCCTCTCTGACCTCAGCATTGACTAAATCTGATTGTCTATGCAGAGTTTGTTGCTGACTCATCTAGAGGGACGACTCATAGAGGATTTCTTACAACAAGAGCTGAGAGAGTATTACTGCCAGTCCAGAAGATCTCTCTACCCGCCTCAATAGTACAGAGTTACTCCACAGCGATGCCAGCAGGATCCCCTGGGTGCCAGAGGCCTGGAGTCAGCATCAAACAACTGTTATTAAGCCTGGAACAAATCAACTTTAACGGCACAAAGTAGAGATACAGCTTATTGCTTATTGATATATCACACCAGCTGAGAGAATATAGACAGTTCATGTATATAAATGGCTCACGAGCTCAATCACAGGGTGAGTGATTGAAAGATCTGTGTGTGTGTGTGTGCGTGCGTGCGTGTGTTTTAAACAAATGTTCATGACTATTATTATAGCCTACATGAAAACGTAAGCCTTATTGACACTGGAAGGCTGCTCTGTCTGATCCCATATAGACCTACCACCTCCTGCCGTTGTGCCCTTGATCAAGGCACTTAGCCCCCATGTGGAACTGCACTGGTAGTCACATGTTGTCAACATGTGGTCAACCCTCCATCTGGAGAGCTCCTGGGTGTGCAGGCTTGGCTTTTTCAACATTACAACCAAATACTTGTGTCTTTATAAAATGATTCCCTCATTCAGTAAATCAGAGACCAAATGGATAAGGTAGGCTACTTTAAAGCAAGGTATTTGACTAGATATGTTAATATAGTCAAATATTCATGTTTCGGGGAGATCTATGCACAGCAAGTTATTTGTCAATTAGGCTAATCTTAGAATATGTTTAACGTTGTCGCGATTACATGGCTAATGTTTGATAGAGGGGAATCCCAGCTTTCAACAGTGCATAATTATTTAGGCTCTACAGTGCCGAAGGAAAGGCAACAAATGAATGCTTAGCTAGCTATAATTAACTAGCGAGATAACTTCTACAAGTTATGTGTTGAAATGGTGATCTAGTTAGTCTGTCTGTCATTCATTTATACCCGCTGCTGAAATGTCGTCTCCACGGGCAACGGCCCACTTGCACTGGCACACTTGCAGCACCACAAACATGCACTGAAGGGTCATTCCGATAATGGCTGATATTTCTTTTTCTCAACAATTCTGAAATACATTTCCATGACTTTTCATGACCTTCCAAACCCTAATTTGACAACTTGGTACAGCGCATCGTGCCATTCAGGCTGGCACATTTTCAATCTCTGCTATCTCAAACAGCCTTCTGTCACTCACAGATTTACAGACTAGCAAATAAACGTGAACAACGCGTAATCAGGAAATGAATGCCCACTCTACATTACTAGTCAACGAAGATCCCGCCTTCATTCCTCTTTGATCCCCCAAAAATTGACTGGGTGTGTGAATCTGGTCAAGAGATACGCTCCTTTGTTTTTATAGAGTAGCCGGTACGCGTTCCGGACAGCTCTGGCCCAAGTCAAGCACTGGTTGTTCCAACTAGTTATCTTAAGATGAATGCACTAACTGTAAGTCGCTCTGCATAAGAGCGTCTGCTAAATGACTCAAATGTAAAAAATGTGTGTTCATTTAACATGAGAGCATATTGATGGGCCTGGATCAGTCATCAGCTCCACTGAGGGCTGGTGGTGTCTCAGCAACACACAGCATGCTCCAGATGGCTCCTTTAGCAGCTGATGTATGGTATGATCTCTTCTAAATCAGCCAGGGGAGGGAGGGAGGGAGGGAGGGAGGGAGGTGGAGCTATAGTAAAGACAGAGGTGAATAATGTGTGAGGGAGAAGGGGAAAACAGGGGGAACAAAGCCTGATTATGGAGTTGCTGAGCAGGCATAGACTAGCATACAGTATATCCCAGTCCCACAGGGAACAGCTATCAGTCTTAATCGGGGGATTGAAATGAGGAAAATCAGATGTAGCAATTTTAAGGGAATAATAAGACAGACAGCTCCTGGCTCTCATATTCACAGCCTCCGTGTTATTGGGTTCCTGATGTCAGCTCATTTCCTCTACGACTGGGCCGGCTGCCCCACTCCCCTCAAATCAACATACCAGGCAATCTGATAAATCACCTTTAATCTGTCACTTCCTGTCACACACAGGAAGCTAATTTACCAGCAGAAGAGAAGGGGGGGGGGCAGAGATAGATAGGCATAAAGGAGAGAAAGAAGGACTGAAGAGGACTGAGGAGGACAAGACTGTTCACAACTAGACCAAGGACGAAAACATGCTCCTACAAAAGTGTTGAAAAGACTTCTAGCAAATATGGAAAGAGAGAGAGAAAACACTCCCTGTGAATACTAGGGCTGGGACAATACCAGTATTGTGATATTTTTTCGGTGGCAAAAACGGAAACACGTAGCAGTCCGAACTCTTCGGTCCTTTAAAAACCTGCTGTATGTAAACTATTGTGTGCTAAAGCTAGAAAAATAAATACATGTGACTCTGGATGACAACATAAATGGTGCTTGATTCCAACATTAGGGCTGTTTTCCTAAAGAAGTCAAATTCGCTTCATGTTTTGTTTCCTTGCCACGACAACTAACGAGTATCGCGATACTGGTATCGTCCCGGACCTAGTGAATAGCAGACACAGTGATTTCAGATAGAAAGAGCCCCTCACTGTGCCAAGCTGACGATGCTAAAATAAAAATGTCACCCTCCCTCGTCTCCAGTGGCAACGACGCAAACAGCCTTCCTCCCCAGCAAGACACTTATTAAAAACTGCAAGCACAACCACTCTGCTTAGACCAAACCTCTCATCCTATCTACCTCTCCTCTCTATCCTCTCTTCCTCTCCTCCTCTCTATCCTCTACACCTCTCTATCCTCTACACCTCTCTATCCTCTACACCTCTCTATCCTCTCTACACCTCTCTATCCTCTCCTCCTCTCTATCCTCTACACCTCTCTATCCTCTATACCTCTCTATCCTCTCTATCCTCTAAACCTCTCTATCCTCTCTACACCTCTCTATCCTCTACACCTATCTATCCTCTCTACACCTCTCTATCCCCTCTATCCTCTACACCTCTCTATCCTCTCTACACCTCTCTATCCTCTACACCTCTCTATCCTCTACACCTCTCTATGCTCTCTACACCTCTCTATCCCCTCTATCCTCTCTACACCTCTCTATCCTCTCTACACCTCTCTATCCCCTCTATCCTCTCTATCCCCTCTATCCTCTCTACACCTCTCTATCCTCTACACCTCTCTATCCTCTACACCTCTCTACCCCCTCTATCCTCTACATCTCTCTATCCTCTCTACACCTCTCTATCCTCTACACCTCTCTATCCTCTATCCTCTACACCTCTCTATCCTCTACACCTCTCTATCCTCTATCCTCTCTATCCTCTCTATACCTCTCTATCCTCTATCCTCTCTACACCTCTCTATCCCCTCTATCCTCTACACCTCTCTATCCTCTACACCTCTCTATCCTCTATCCTCTACACCTCTCTACACCTCTCTATCCTCTATCCTCTCTATCCTCTACACCTCTCTATCCTCTCTACACCTCTCTATCCTCTACACCTCTCTACCCTCTATCCTCTCTACACCTCTCTATCCTCTACACCTCTCTATGCTCTCTACACCTCTCTATCCCCTCTATCCTCTCTACACCTCTCTATCCCCTCTATCCTCTCTATCCCCTCTATCCTCTCTACACCTCTCTATCCCCTCTATCCTCTACACCCCTCTATCCTCTACACCTCTCTATCCTCTACACCTCTCTATCCTCTACAACTCTCTATCCTCTATCCCCTCTATCCTCTATCCCCTCTATACGTCTCTATCCTCTACACCTCTCTATCCCCTCTATCCTCTATCCCCTCTACCTCTCTATCCTCTACACCTCTCTATCCTCTACACCTCTCTATCCTCTACACCTCTCTATCCCCTCTATCCTCTATCCCCTCTACACCTCTCTATCCTCTCTATACCTCTCTATCCTCTACACCTCTCTATCCCCTCTATCCTCTATCCCCTCTACACCTCTCTATCCTCTACACCTCTCTATCCCCTTTATCCTCTATCCCCTCTACACCTCTCTATCCTCTCTATACCTCTCTATCCTCTACACCTCTCTATCCCCTCTATCCTCTATCCCCTCTACACCTCTCTATCCTCTCTATACCTCTCTATCCTCTACACCTCTCTATCCCCTCTATCCTCTATCCCCTCTATCCTCTATCCTCTCTATACCGCTCTATCCTCTACACCTCTCTATCCCCTCTATCCTCTATCCCCTCTACCTCTCTATCCTCTACACCCCTCTATCCTCTACACCTCTCTATCCTCTACACCTCTCTATCCTCTACACCTCTCTATCCTCTACACCTCTCTATCCTCTACACCTCTCTATCCTCTATCCGCTCTACACCTCTCTATCCTCTCTATACCTCTCTATCCTCTACACCTCTCTATCCCCTCTATCCTCTATCCCCTCTATCCTCTATCCCCTCTACACCTCTCTATCCTCTCTATACCTCTCTATCCTCTACACCTCTCTATCCCCTCTATCCTCTACACCTCTCTATCCTCTACACCTCTCTATCCTCTACACCTCTCTATCCTCTCTACACCTCTCTATCCTCTCTATCCTCTCTACACCTCTCTATCCTCTCTATCCTCTCTACACCTCTCTATCCTCTCTACCCCTCTCTATCCTCTCTACACCTCTCTATCCTCTCTACACCTCTCTATCCTCTCTATCCTATACACCTCTCTATCCTCTCTACACCTCTCTATCCTCTACACCTCTCTATCCTCTCTACACCTCTCTATCCTCTCTATCCTATACACCTCTCTATCCTCTCTATATTCTCTATCTTCTCTATATTCTCTATCCTCTCTACACCTCTCTATCCTCTCTACACCTCTCTACACCTTTCTATCCTCTCTATATTCTCTATCCTCTCTACACCTCTCTACACCTCTCTATCTTCCTACCTCCCTACCTCTCCTCTCTATACTCTCTACGTCTCCATCTCTCCTCCTCTCTACCTCTCCTCTCTATCATCTACACCTCTCTATCCTCTCGACACCTCTCTATCCTCTCTACACCTCTCTACACCTCTTTACACCTCTCTATCCTCTCTATCCTCTCCATCCTCTCCATCTTCCTACCTCCCTACCTCTCCTCTCTATACTCTCTACATCTCCATCTCTCCTCCTCTCTAATTCTCCTCTCTATCATCTCCTCCTCCCTATGTCTCCATCTCTCCATCTCATACTGTCCTCCTACCTCCATCAAATCACTGCTGGGCCTGTCGTCACACTGTACACACTAGTCACAGTAGTCACAGTCACCTAGTAGACTCTGCACCTGACTGCAAAGTTACTGAGCCATTCAGTATATCAGCCAGTGTCAGTATTCACTTAGTTGTCATTTTAGTCTTGTGCTCTACACATTCATTCATTCATTCATTCATTCATTCCATGAAAAAGGGAAGACAACATCTCAATGTAAACTCTCCAAGTCCCCTGGCAGCTGTTCACTCCAACATGTGACACACATCCACACTCCCCTGTGTCGGCACTGAGACATCACCGGGAAGCTCAGACAAAGCCATGCATACACCAAGATATACATAGGGAGTAACAGACACACAGTCAGGACTGCTATCATAAACACACACACACACACACACACACACACACACACACACACACACACACACACACACACACAATACTATATACAAAGACACAAGACATCCCTTTATGTAACTCACACACACATACAATACACACACAGAGCAGCTCTCAAGGCTACATCCCACTATTGAGGCCTACAGACGTTCCAACACCTTATTATCAGTCTCTCTCAAAGCACACACCACCTCTTATACACATTAGACAACTAGGCTTCAATAATTCGCCAGTCTTTTCACAGAGTCACTGTATCACAGCTGAGAAGCTGTCAATGTAATGAACATCCAACCATCTGATGATGTCATCCTTCTCCCCTCCCAGCTCTCACTAACCACCGGCATGTTCCCCACGCCTCACAGCCTGTCCCCCTTTCCAATCACACCGCTGTAAATTATTTAACATATGCTCAGTCATGTCCTAGAGAGGTCTCGGGAGAAAGAAGCGGGAGAAAAACAAGGAGATCATGAGCAGGGCAGTGCTTCTCTTTTGGACTGTAATGACACTGGAACTACAGGGGGCTTGGTGTTGACTACAGGTACTACAGGGGGCTTGGTGTTGACACTGGAACTACAGGGGGCTTGGTGTTGACTACAGGTACTACAGGGGGCTTGGTGTTGGCACTGGAACTACAGGGGGCTTGGTGTTGACTACAGGTACTACAGGGGGCTTGGTGTTGACTATAGGTACTACAGGGGGCTTGGTGTTGACACTGGAACTACAGGGGGCTTGGTGTTGACACTGGAACTACAGGGGGCTTGGTGTTGACTACAGGAACTACAGAGGGCTTGGTGTTGACTACAGGAACTACAGGGGGCTTGGTGTTGACTACAGGAACTACAGGGGGCTTGGTGTTGACACTGGAACTACAGGGGCTTGGTGTTGACACTGGAACTACAGGGGGCTTGGTGTTGACTACAGGGGGCTTGGTGTTGACTACAGGTACTACAGGGGGCTTGGTGTTGACTACAGGAACTACAGGGGCTTGGTGTTGACACTGGAACTACTGGGGGCTTGGCGTTGACACTGGAACTACAGGGGGCTTGGTGTTGACTACAGGAACTACAGGGGGCTTGGTGTTGACTACAGGAACTACAGGGGGCTTGGTGTTGACACTGGAACTACAGGGGGCTTGGTGTTGACACTGGAACTACAGGGGGCTTGGTGTTGACTACAGGGGGCTTGGTGTTGCCTACAGGAACTACAGGGGGCTTGGTGTTGACTACAGGAACTACAGGGGGCTTGGTGTTGGCACAGGAACTACAGGGGGCTTGGTGTTGACTACAGGAACTACAGGGGGCTTGGTGTTGACACTGGAACTACAGGGGGCTTGGTGTTGGCACTGGAATTACAGGGGGCTTGGTGTTGACTACAGGAACTACAGGGGGCTTGGTGTTAACTACAGGAACTACAGGGGGCTTGGTGTTGACTACAGGAACTACAGGGGAATTGGTGTTGGCACTGGAACTACAGGGGGCTTGGTGTTGACAACAGGAAGTACAGGGGGATTGGTGTTGGCACTGGAACTACAGGGGGCTTGGTGTTGACACTGGAACTACAGGGGGCTTGGTGTTGGCACTGGAACTACAGGGGGCTTGGTGTTGACACTGGAACTACAGGGGGCTTGGTGTTGACACTGGAACTACAGGGGGCTTGGTGTTGACTACCGGAACTACAGGGGGCTTGGTGTTGACACTGGACCTACAGGGGGCTTGGTGTTGGCCCTGGAACTACAGGGGGCTTGGTGTTGACACTGGAACTACAGGGGGCTTGGTGTTGGCACTGGAACTACATGGGGCTTGGTGTTGACACTGGAACTACAGGGGGCTTGGTGTTCACTACAGGAACTACAGGGGGCTTGGTGTTGACTACAGGAACTACAGGGGGCTGGGTGTTGGCACTGGAACTACAGGGGTCTTGGTGTTGACTACAGGACCTACAGGGGGCTTGGTGTTGGCCCTGGAACTACAGGGGGATTGGTGTTGACAATGGAACTACAGGGGGCTTGGTGTTGGCACTGGAACTACATGGGGCTTGGTGTTGACACTGGAACTACAGGGGGGCTTGGTGTTGGCACTGGAACTACAGGGGGCTTGGTGTTGACTACAGGAACTACAGGGGGCTTGGTGTTGACACTGGAACTACAGGGGACTTGGTGTTGACTACAGGAACTACAGGGGGTTTGGTGTTGACACTGGAACTACAGGGGACTTGGTGTTGACACTGGAACTACAGGGGGCTTGGTGTTGACACTGGAACTACAGGGGGCTTGGTGTTGACACTGGAACTACAGGGGGCTTGGTGTTGACACTGGAACTACAGGGGGCTTGGCGTTGACACTGGAACTACAGGGGACTTGGTGTTGACACAGGAACTACAGAGGGCTTGGTGTTGACACTGGAACTACAGGGGGCTTGGTGTTAACACTGGAACTACAGGGGGCTTGGTGTTGACTACAGGTACTACAGGGGGCTTGGTGTTGACACTGGAACTACAGGGGGCTTGGTGTTGACACTGGAACTACAGGGGGCTTGGTGTTGACACTGGAACTACAGGGGGCTTGGTGTTGACTACAGGAACTACAGGGGGCTTGGTGTTGACTACAGGAACTACAGGGGGCTTGGTGTTGACACTGGAACTACAGGGAGCTTGGTGTTGACTACAGGAACTACAGGGGGCTTGGTGTTGACTACAGGAACAACAGGGGGCTTGGTGTTGACTACAGGAACTACAGGGGGCTTGGTGTTGACAATGGAACTACAGGGAGCTTGATGTTGACTACAGGAACTACAGGGGGCTTGGTGTTGACTACAGGAACTACAGGGGGCTTGGTGTTGGCACTGAAACTACAGGGGGCTTGTTGTTGACACTGGAACTACAGGGGGCTTGGTGTTGACTACAGGAACTACAGGGGGCTTGGTGTTGACTACAGGAACTACAGGGGGCTTGGTGTTGACACTGGAGCTACAGGGAGCTTGGTGTTGACTACAGGAACTACAGGGGGCTTGGTGTTGACTACAGGAACTACAGGGGGCTTGGTGTTGACTACAGGAACTACAGGAGGCTTGGTGTTGACACTGGAACTACAGGGGGCTTGGTGTTGACACTGGAGCTACAGGGGGCTTGGTGTTGACACAGTCACTCCAATTGTTTGACCCCCACGACAGTCTGAATCCACACAGCACAGCAATGACTTTTCTGTCAGTGTGTGATGTGACATTACAAAGGCTGCGTCACAAATGGTACCTTATTCCCTTCATAGTGCACTACTTTTGACCAAGTAGTGCACTGTAAAGGGAATAGGGTGTGGTTTGGGACTCAGCCAGTGTCCAGGAGATTTGAGCGGGCTGTCTGGAGGGATAGTGTTTGTGCTTGGTGAGGGTCAGGGACAGGTCACCTCTCAGCGCTGGCCGGCTGGGCCAGTCAGAGACAACACCTCCCTGAGGATGTCACTGTGCTCTGGAGCCGGCTGGACCAGTCAGAGACAACTCCTCCCTGAGGATATCACTGTGCTCTGGAGCCGGCTGGGCCAGTCAGAGACAACACCTCCCTGAGGATGTCACTGTGCTCTGGAGCCGGCTGGGCCAGTCAGAGACAACACCCCCCTGAGGATGTCACTGTGCTCTGGAGCCGGCTGGGCCAGTCAGAGACAACACCCCCCTGAGGATGTCACTGTGCTCTGGAGCCGGCTGGGCCAGTCAGAGACAACACCTCCCTGAGGATGTCACTGTGCTCTGGAGCCGGCTGGGCCAGTCAGAGACAACTCCTCCCTGACGATGTCACTGTGCTCTGGAGCCGGCTGGGCCAGTCAGAGACAACACCTCCCTGAGGATGTCACTGTGCTCTGGAGCCGGCTGGGCCAGTCAGAGACAACACCTCCCTGAGGATGTCACTGTGCTCTGGAGCCGGCTGGGCCAGTCAGAGACAACACCTCCCTGAGGATGTCACTGTGCTCTGGAGCCGGCTGGGCCAGTCAGAGACAACACCTCCCTGAGGATGTCACTGTGCTCTGGAGCCGGCTGGGCCAGTCAGAGACAACACCTCCCTGAGGATGTCACTGTGCTCTGGAGCCGGCTGGGCCAGTCAGAGACAACACCTCCCTGAGGATGTCACTGTGCTCTGGAGCCGGCTGGGCCAGTCAGAGACAACACCTCCCTGAGGATGTCACTGTGCTCTGGAGCCGGCTGGGCCAGTCAGAGACAACACCTCCCTGAGGATGTCACTGTGCTCTGGAGCCGGCTGGGCCAGTCAGAGACAACACCTCCCTGAGGATGTCACTGTGCTCTGGAGCCGGCTGGGCCAGTCAGAGACAACACCCCCCTGAGGATGTCACTGTGCTCTGGAGCCGGCTGGGCCAGTCAGAGACAACACCCCCCTGAGGATGTCACTGTGCTCTGGAGCCGGCTGGGCCAGTCAGAGACAACACCTCCCTGAGGATGTCACTGTGCTCTGGAGCCGGCTGGGCCAGTCAGAGACAACTCCTCCCTGACGATGTCACTGTGCTCTGGAGCCGGCTGGGCCAGTCAGAGACAACACCTCCCTGAGGATGTCACTGTGCTCTGGAGCCGGCTGGGCCAGTCAGAGACAACACCTCCCTGAGGATGTCACTGTGCTCTGGAGCCGGCTGGGCCAGTCAGAGACAACACCTCCCTGAGGATGTCACTGTGCTCTGGAGCCGGCTGGGCCAGTCAGAGACAACACCTCCCTGAGGATGTCACTGTGCTCTGGAGCCGGCTGGGCCAGTCAGAGACAACACCTCCCTGAGGATGTCACTGTGCTCTGGAGCCGGCTGGGCCAGTCAGAGACAACACCTCCCTGAGGATGTCACTGTGCTCTGGAGCCGGCTGGGCCAGTCAGAGACAACACCTCCCTGAGGATGTCACTGTGCTCTGGAGCCGGCTGGGCCAGTCAGAGACAACACCTCCCTGAGGATGTCACTGTGCTCTGGAGCCGGCTGGGCCAGTCAGAGACAACACCTCCCTGAGGATGTCACTGTGCTCTGGAGCCGGCTGGGCCAGTCAGAGACAACACCCCCCTGAGGATGTCACTGTGCTCTGGAGCCGGCTGGGCCAGTCAGAGACAACTCCTCCCTGACGATGTCACTGTGCTCTGGAGCCGGCTGGGCCAGTCAGAGACAACACCTCCCTGAGGATGTCACTGTGCTCTGGAGCCGGCTGGGCCAGTCAGAGACAACACCTCCCTGAGGATGTCACTGTGCCATGGAGCCGGCTGGCTGGCTGACTGTCTGGTTGGCTGTTGGACATGACATACTGAGGTTAAAGGTCAAGGATGGCAAGAGGAGAGTGTGGGTCAGTGCAGTGGATCTGTCCAACAGAAGGAGGAAGAGGACGAAGAGCAACAAACAAGACAGAAGCACTGAGAGAAGGACAGAGCAATGTCCAACCTGTTACACACACACACACACACACACACACACACACACACACACACACAACATGCACACAAAACACAACGAAGAACAAATGTACCACTTATAAGTCAACATTTCTAAGAAGAGAGAGCGAGCAAGAGAGACCACAACAGATTGAAATGCATGTACATGGACCGTAAAGTAATGATTAGATGTGTGTATAAGGTGAGACAGTGGTGAGAGCCAGGATAAGGGTTGTAATAGACTTTGGCCTGAGGCTGGCAGATGCCTTCATCTCTCTGTGCCTGGTCATGTATCAGTGATCAGATTGAGGCCCAGAGGTCTAATGAAGAACCTAGTTAGTGAGACCAATCCCCAGCTGGATGTGAGGACAGGAGAAAGATTGGGAGAGTCCAGAGGACGCTTCCCCCCACAGGCACTCCTCTAATCTCACCATTATGCAAATCACTCATGTTATCTCTCCCTTTTTATTCCCTCCATCTTTCACTTTGTTCATTTCTCATGTTCTTTTTCCTCCAGTCTTCTCTCTTTTTCTACCTAATCTACCCCTAACCTCTTCTGTCATTCTCTCTGTGCGTCGCCCCTCACACCCGTGTTTCTGATGAATTATTGATGGGATGTTGAGCTGCTGAGATTACTCCTGCCTGCTGTGAGTTTGTTTGTTGGGCTGTATGGTACCTGCATCTCTTTCTCTCCCCGTCACTCTCTCTCTCTCTGTGTCTCTTCCCTCTTTATCTCCCTCTCTCATTCCATATATGTATATATATTTATATACTGTGTGGTTCATGCCCGGACTCCTGATTGGCTGACAGCTGTGGTATATCAGACCATATACCACGTGTATGAAAAACCATGTATTTTTCCTGCTCTAATTACGTTGGTAACCAGTTTATAATGAAATAAGGCACCTCAGGGTTTGTAGTATATTGGCCATATACCACACCTCCTCTGGCATATTGCTTAAATATATATCTCTCTCTCTCTACATCTCTGTCTCTCGCTTTCTTTCTGTATCTCTCTCTGTCTGTGTGTTTCTCTGTGTCTAATCAGCTCTGCTGGTGTGTCACAGCCTGATATTTCAATCAGTGGGAGCTTGTTTAGGACAGGCACTGCATCCTGAAGGACACAAACACGCAAATACCGTACAAACACACATACAGCATTACAAAGACACATTACCCACACACACACAAACAAATACACACATGTGCACAGCACACACAACTACACATGTCCCTCTGGGTGTGCATGTTCATGGTCTGATATGTTGATTGCAGGGGAGGGCACAGTATGGGTTGTGACTGACATCAAATGGCAGAGCAGTGTGTATGAGAGGTCACAGTAGGAGTCAGTGTGTATGAGAGGTCACAGTAGGAGTCAGTGTGTATGAGAGGTCACAGTAGGAGTCAGTGTGTATGAGAGGTCACAGTAGGAGTCAGTGTGTATGAGAGGTCACAGTAGGAGTCAGTGTGTATGAGAGGTCACAGTAGGAGTCGGTGTGTATGAGAGGTCACAGTAGGAGTCAGTGTGTATGAGAGGTCACAGTAGGAGTCAGTGTGTATGAGAGGTCACAGTAGGAGTCAGTGTGTATGAGAGGTCACAGTAGGATTCAGTGTGTATGAGAGGTCACAGTAGGAGTCAGTGTGTATGAGAGGTCACAGTAGGAGTCAGTGTGTATGAGAGGTCACAGTAGGATTCAGTGTGTATGAGAGGTCACAGTAGGAGTCAGTGTGTATGAGAGGTCACAGTAGGAGTCAGTGTGTATGAGAGGTCACAGTAGGAGTCAGTGTGTATGAGAGAACACAGTAGGAGTCAGTGTGTATGAGAGGTCACAGTAGGAGTCAGTGTTTGTATATGAGAGTAGATGGTGTGAATCAAGCTATCCGTATTCCCTTAGTGTGGAGACGAGAAAAAAAGTAAGCAAACTTTTATTAAGAATTTGAGAATAAAATATTTCCTACAGTTCAGTGGGGCAAGGAGGGTCTGAACACGGCTGACTGAGCAGTCATAAAAACCCTAGTTATCCTCTCTGTCAGCCAAACTGGCTGACAGCTCATCACAACACACTGGACCAATGAAAAGCACAGAACACAGCTGATTAAACTTTAAGACCTGAAAAGGAGGCCACAACCTGGGAAGATCCCTCATCTCCACTGTTATACAGCGCCTTCTGCTGTTTCTCAGGTAGACAGGTCTCTCTCCCTCTCTAGCTGTCTCTCTATCTCTATCTGTAGAGTCCACCAGGTTCCACTTTGATAAACGGTGGTTGGATAAACGGTGGTTGGATAAACAGTGGTTGGATAAACAGTGGTTGGATAAACAGTGGTTGGATAAACGGTGGTTGAATAAACGGTGGTTGGATAAACGGTGGTTGGATAAACAGTGGTTGGATAACCGACGGTTGGATAAACGGTGGTTGGCTAAACGGCGGTTGGATAAACAGTGGTTGGATAAACAGTGGTTGGATAAACAGTGGTTGGATAAACGGCAGTTGGATAAACAGTGGTTGAATAAACGGTGGTTGGATAAACATTGGTTGGATAAACAGTGGTTGGATAAACGGCGGTTGGATAAACAGTGGTTGGATAAACGGTGGGTGTAAAGCTCAAAGTCAGTCACTGTGACAGCAGAGTGTAAGTGCCACTCAGTACTGATTACACTGTTTTATGACACATCCCAGCTCCACAATCACACTGGTCATAACTCAGTCAGAATGCACTGGAAGAGAACTTAAACATTTCAGACAAAAAAATTATCAATCATAAAGTATTAATACGTTTCAGTTCTTGAAAAATCAATTTAGAATTTCTAGGTTTAAGTGAATATCCTGTTAAATTGTAATATATATCCTGACCTGTTGTAAGGGCAGAGTGACAGAGTGACAGAGAGAGAGAAATAGAGAGTAAACAGCAGCAGGGGGGTAAACAGCAGAAACCAGACTGTGTGGATTTGATTTGATCTGTTGATTTGAGGCATTATTGTCATAATTAGGCAGATTAGAGAGACTCATATCTTGTGTTTGCTTGTGTGTCTTTACCATTAAGCTGATTAGAAGTAAAGCTTTTAGAAACACATTGAGTCATGCCAATAAAGCTCTCTGGATTAGGGAGGGAATCCAAACACACTGTAAATATTATAAATGGTATCTGTACTTTACTATTTATATTTACTTCACTGCACGCCTAAAGAAAATGATGTACTTTTTACTCCATACATTTTCCATGACACCCAAAAGTACTTTGAATGCTTAGCAGGGCAGGAAAATGGTCCTATTCACCAGGGCAGTAAAATGGTCCTATTCACCAGGGCAGGAAAATGGTCCTATTCACCAAGGCAGGAAAATGGTCCTATTCACCAAGGCAGGAAAATGGTCCTATTCACCAGGGCAGGAAAATGGTCCTATTCACCAAGGCAGGAAAATGGTCCTATTCACCAAGGCAGGAAAATGGTCCTATTCACCAGGGCAGGAAAATGGTCCTATTCACCAGGGCAGGAAAATGGTCCTATTCACCAAGGCAGGAAAATGGTCCTATTCACCAAGGCAGGAAAATGGTCCTATTCACCAGGGCAGGAAAATGGTCCTATTCACCAGGGCAGGAAAATGGTCCTATTCACCAGGGCAGGAAAATGGTCCTATTCACCAGGGCAGGAAAATGGTCCTATTCACCAAGGCAGGAAAATGGTCCTATTCACCAGGGCAGGAAAATGGTCCTATTCACCAAGGCAGGAAAATGGTCCTATTCACCAAGGCAGGAAAATGGTCCTATTCACCAGGGCAGGAAAATGGTCCTATTCACCAGGGCAGGAAAATGGTCCTATTCACCAGGGCAGGAAAATGGTCCTATTCACCAAGGCAGGAAAATGGTCCTATTCACCAGGGCAGGAAAATGGTCCTATTCACCAGGGCAAGAAAATGGTC
The DNA here is from genome assembly GCF_029448725.1 of Salvelinus fontinalis. Classification (NCBI taxonomy): domain Eukaryota; kingdom Metazoa; phylum Chordata; class Actinopteri; order Salmoniformes; family Salmonidae; genus Salvelinus; species Salvelinus fontinalis. The sequence continues at coordinate 23,916,666 of NC_074698.1, forward strand.
CTATTCACCAGGGCAGGAAAATGGTCCTATTCACGCAATTATCAAGAGGAGCATATAAGATATTTTTCAAGCCACCATTTTTTTTAAGCAAGATCTTAACTCCAGTGATTCTCAAAGGGCTTCCTTAGAAGATTCACTTTCCCCTTACTGAGAAAGACGAGCAAGAGAGAAGGGAAGATAGAGGAGCGAGGGAGGGTGAGGGAAATTAAGCGAGATAAGAGCTAGCCTCGGCTCTTGGAAGGTACTCTCATTGTTTTTCCAATTTATTGTACATTTACCTACACTCATTCATATTTCATATGAGTTTTCCTTCCTTCTGCAAAAATCCACTTTTTTAAAAATCTGCTCCCGACAGCGCCAAGACCCTGAGCACAAGCACCTTATTCCCAGGGTCATAATCAGGTACCAGAGCCAGCTCACATATACACACAGAATTACTCACTCCATCACTCGCTAGCTCCCATATTCACCTCTCGCTCTCAGACTCATAATCAGCTGGCCCTGGCAGCCCATTTCAGTATCACAATCCAATTCAGAACAGTGGCCCGTTTAACTGCTGTTTCATTTAGTTTTCTTTCCAATAGTGGTGGGGGGACCTCCAGATCAATGGCACTGCTGCTCACCCTTACTCTGCAGTGAACCCCCCCCCCCGGCACCTGGAACACCTGGGACTGAGAGAGAGGTGGTCAAACACAGAACCTCATATTCAGGAAGACGACTGAGTACAAAACCACCCGATTCCAAAGGGATCAGACAAAGGCACATTGAACCAAATGTCAACACGCCAGAAAGGATCCGGTCTGTCTGATAAAGTCCCAAGTTCTCCCTGTACACAGCCTGGCATAGATAACTAAGGGACGGCACAAACAGTGGCACACAAACCAACGAACCAAATGATCTAATCTAAAACAAAGTCTAAACCTGCCTATCTGTCTAGACTAGGTCCACACACACACACAAAGACACACACACGTTCTCTCCCGGTTTCGTCTCTCTCCCCCTGTCCTCATTAGTAGGCAGGACTCCTGTTCTAGTTTGCACACTCCACTGTTCCGACTAAATGAGAAAATGAATGAGCTAGGGTGAGCTAAAGGGAACGGAACAACATCCCCCCCCCCCCCCCCCCCCCCCACACACACCTCTTCACACCATCCACCCCCTCTTTCCTCCCTGGTTAATTTCACCCTGCTAACAGGCTGGGCCTTCAGGAGGCTTGACCCCTTCCTCCTGCATCTCTGTCTGGGTTTAGGCTTCAGAGTAACACTGGATAAAGAGAAGGCACGGAACTGAAAACAAGAGCTTATAAGACAGGACAGTACATGTGGTTTCATCCTGCTGCTGCAGTGTCTTCACAACAAGACAGAACAAACATGTAGCCGAGCCTACACACAAACACCTTCACACACCCACACAGATAGGAACGTGATTAAGTGACCCACACAAACACCTCAACCTTAGGGACGCTATGAGGTTTGCACAGTAGACAAAACATGTTTAAAGGGCAATCTGCAGTTGAAACAATAACAAAACGGACACCCCCCACTGTTTCAGTAAAAAGGGGCTGGGGCTGGAGAAATGTAACCACTCTCAAATTCATAGATATAGCTATGGAAGCAAGGACTGACTCGCCATGATATCAAAATTATAGTTTTAACCATGTTTTAGGGCTATACAGTATTAGATTTCAATGATGTTGTTTACAAACAATGCAGTAAAACAAGCTTATATTTTGGGTTCCAATGGGGTACGACCCTGGATTACTGATGCTATGTAATGGCCAATGAGAGGCCATTACATAGTCAGCCATATTGGCACTGCTCGGAAGAAGCAGTCCTCCATAGGAACGAATGGAATTACATAGTATGTTAATTCAATGTTTCAAGGACAAATTGACATGTCTTTATGTATTTTTTTTTATTGTAGTATACTTTAAGGAAAACGTTTAAATGTTTTACTTTAATGTTTAGCTCACATAATATCATTTAAAAGTATACATTAAGGTGTCAGAATAAATGTGGCAAAAACAACTGTAGACGTTAATACATGGATTTCTATAGCTTCCGAAATCTATTTTACAACGGTGAGGGAGTGCCAAGATGGAGGCACGGTGACTTCAACATCACTGGGTACGAGCCCAGGTTCATGAGGCATTTTAAGTTCTGGGTAATGGGTATACACAATTAATTTAAAGTAAAAAAAAAAAATGATGTACCAATCATAGATTTCCCATGTAAATATGCTAATAATTAACCTAAATGTGAACAAGACTCACTAAAAATAAATGTGTGGTTAGTGAGTGTTACATAACTGCAAACATTTGGAAAAGTTCAAGAAAGTTGAATCCCTAACAAAACCTGTAAATATCAACTTAATACGTAGCACACGACTGTGTTCATTCAGGGTGAATGTTGTCATGACAACCCAAGTGTTGGAGAATGTCAGTTAGATGAACAGTACTGTTTGTTTTTATATGCTTCTTATAGGATGTGCCTTTGTCTCCAACATCTAATCATCCATCCAACACAGGCAGGAGAATAGATGCATCCATAGAAACATGCAGACACACTCACACACTATTTGAAAGACAATCACAAAGAGCTAGATGAGGAAATGATTACCATATCACCAAGCCTCAAGGAGAGGACACATACACTTGACCTCTGATTAGGGTTGCAACATTTCCAGTTGAAAGTTGAAAGTTATTGAACGTTCCCAGAGTTGCGTCACCCTAGTTGTGATTGTGTGAGTAACTGATGCCTGTAGTGTTGGTGTACCTGCTGTTGATGCCTCCTGTGAACCAAATGATCTCCTCTGGTAGAGTGATGAAGCAGCATCATATTCTAAGTGTCAAATGATCTCCTCTGGTAGAGTGATGAAGCAGCACCATATTCTAAGTGTCAAATGATCTCCTCTGGTAGAGTGATGAAGCAGCACCATATTCTAAGTGTCAAATTATCTCCTCTGGTAGAGTGATGAAGCAGCATGATATTCTAAGTGTCAAACGATCTCCTCTGGTAGAGTGATGAAGCAGCATCATATTCTAAGTGTCAAATGATCTCTTCTGGTAGAGTGATGAAGCAGCATCATATTCTAAGTGTCAAATGATCTCCTCTGGTAGAGTGATGAAGCAGCACCATATTCTAAGTGTCAAATGATCTCCTCTGGTAGAGTGATGAAGCAGCACCATATTCTAAGTGTCAAATTATCTCCTCTGGTAGAGTGATGAAGCAGCATGATATTCTAAGTGTCAAACGATCTCCTCTGGTAGAGTGATGAAGCAGCACCATATTCTAAGTGTCAAATTATCTCCTCTGGTAGAGTGATGAAGCAGCATGATATTCTAAGTGTCAAACGATCTCCTCTGGTAGAGTGATGAAGCAGCATCATATTCTAATAGCATACAGTATGTTTCCCTTCCTTTGACAAACAAACCCACATACTGTAAACATACATGCTGTTTGAGTAGCTAGTGTACTAGACTGGTACACTACACACACACTGTCTCTCTGACTTAATATGTGAAGCAAACACAGCACACATAAACACTCACGTGCACGCACACACGTACAAAGACACACTCATAAAAAAGTGCATACACTCACAGCATCAAAGGGTAAGAGTTAATATCTTTGCAAATGGAAGTGTACAGTAGTAAACAACAAACGCATTTTGGTCTCTCTCTCTCTCCCTCTCTCCCTCTCACCCTCTCCCTCTCATCCTCTACCTCTACCTCTCATCCTCTCCCTCTCATCCTCTCCCTCTCATCCTCTCCCTCTCATCCTCTCCCTCTCATCCTCTCCCTCTCATCCTCTCCCTCTCATCCTCTCCCTCTCATCCTCTCCCTCTCATCCTCTTATCCTCTCCCCTTAATGTGTGTGTAAGAGACCCCCTCTGGTCAATGCTCTCCTCTCCCCACACCAAACCAATAACAGCAGAGAGAAAAGCCATCAGCACCAGCATTAGAATGCTTTCATTGCCGTTTGTTATGTGAGGCCTGATGACTGGATGAGTCCGGGGGGGTGCATTTCACGCTTGCTGGTGAACACACAAGGATTTTTAATCAGTCTTTAAAATAAATAGGCCATGATAGCATCCCTCTCGTTCCGCCGCTCTCCCCTTGCTCTGCCCTGCCTTCACATTCAAATGGCTCGCAAATGGAACAACTGGGTAAAGGATCAACAGACATATTGGCTCTGATAAGACACCGATGCATTTTAAATGCATGGAAAAGAATGGGTGCGGAGGGGAGGGGTATCTTTACTGCCGCAGAAAATACAATCTAACACTGAAACAGGAGCATTACAATGGAGTGAAGCCCCATTAAATAGCTTGTAGAGACACAGAACTAAGTCATACATCACCCTGTCAGCTACTGTAGCTCTGCTTATTGGCATAATTGAAATGAAACTACATATTTAAAGGAGGCATTGTAGCTTACATTGTAAGTTAAATCCATACTCTCTCTCCTTGTAAAGACATGGCTTGGGGCAGAAAACGTGTGAATGCTCAGAGGCTGTAAATAATAGATCAGGTTGAGGGAGACTCAGACACAGAGTGGATGTTCCCGAGAGAGAAAGAGAAACTGTAAAGATAGCTGAGTTTAACTGGGGGCTAGGAAAGATGGGGGATTTATATTATGGTGTTGTTGTTAGCTAGTCTTCCTAGGATAATGAGAAGACTATTACTATAATAATGTGGGGGGTCCTCACCATACTGAAATTCAGAAGAAGAGAATGGTACAACACTTCAGATACACTCTTGTTCTTTCTAAAAGTTTGCTTCTAACTACCACTGTGGTATTCTTCCTGTGTGGAATGCTGTCTGCGGGACTGAGCATCCCCTCAGCATGGATCATTCATCAGATGACGGGGACATGTAGAGTCCAGGGGGTTAAACACTGAACTTCAAGTGCTGTCTGTCTGACAGGCCTGAGATAGACAAGACACACTGTCTCTCACACTGACTGGGACCTGACTAGAGACAGGGTGATGAGAGGAGTCTCGCCATGGTGATAGATGCTTCCACAGCCCAAGGTGAGAGGGAGGGTGTGCTACCCAGCCATCTGTCAAACAGCGGACTGACGGGAGGGGTGGAGGTGGCTGTTGAGGAGGGGTGCCGCGCCCGGCGGGGTGACAGGGCAGTGCCCAGGGCAGAAGGTGATGGATGCCCCTCTCTCTCTCTCTCTCTCTCTCTCTCTCTCTCTCTCTCTCTCTCTCTCTCTCTCACACACCTTCACTCAGGTTGGCAGGACTGGATCAATACCCAGTGGAGAGAGGGAATGAGAGGAGGGAGAGAGAGTGAATGAGAGGAGGGAGAGAGAGGGAATGAGAGGAGGGAGAGAGAGGGAATGAGAGGAGGGAGAGAGAGGGAATGAGAGGATGGAGAGAGAGGGAATGAGAGGAGGGAGAGAGAAGGAATGAGAGGAGGGAGAGAGAGGGAATGAGAGGAGGGAGAGAGAGGGAATGAGAGGAGGGAGAGAGAGGGAATGAGGAGGGAGAGAGAGGGAATGAAAGGAGGGAGAGAGGGGATGAGAGGAGGGAGAGAGAGGGAATGAGAGGAGGGAGAGAGGGAATGAGAGGAGGGAGAGAGAGGGAATGAGAGGAGGGAGAGAGAGGATGGAGAGAGAGGGAATGAAAGGAGGGAGAGAGAGGGAATGAGAGGAGGGAGAGAGGGAATGAGAGGAGGGAGAGAGGGAATGAGAGGACGGAGAGAGGGAATGAGAGGAGGGAGAGAGGGAATGAGAGGAGGGAGAGAGGGAATGAGAGGAGGGAGAGAGAGGGAATGAGAGGAGGGAGAGAGAGGGAATGAGAGGGCCAGCTGGAACTGCCTCCACTGGCAGACAAACATCCACTATCTGCCTCCTTCATCCTTCAGTCTATGAAGTCCATTTGTCACCTGTCATAGTTGCGACCCTTGTTGACCTCTGTCACGTCCAAGCCCGTTAATCACTCCGGCCAAGTGCATTTGGTTTGCTTCGATCGCCGCAGACAACCTGGCCGGACAAGCTAGTTTACAACCTTGAGACAAATCACCTGGGAGAGTGTGGATGATGGATGGGGCCCTGAAGCGGACAAGAAGGGACTGGAGACAGTCAGTAGGGCCTCCAAAAGAACCTCCAATCGACAGCTTATTCAGGCCCTCAATAGGGGCTTCACAACTTTTAATCATAATCATGGTTATCACTCAGTGATTAGATGTTCAATAGAAGCCAATGTAAAAGAGTGCACCATAATAGACTAAGGAGAGGCAGACAGAACTCTGTACCTGGAGCAGACTCTCTCTACTTCTCTCTTTCTCTCTCCCTCCTCCCTCCCTAAACTCCCTCCTCCTTACAACATGTGCACTGCAGGAGTTCACACCATCTGAATATAGTTGCATAGATAGAGATGAATACAAGGCTCACTTTACAAACTCTGTCTGACATGCCTCTTTTTTTTCGACTAGCCTAAACTTTCCCGTTTACTGTAAGCTGATCTATCTGAGGTATGTAACCATACAAAACACAAAATGTTGGAGACAAATGCATCAATTCATTTCATAACAGTTTCATAACAGAGTGGTTTTCTGTAAGCCTGTATCAAGGCCTGGTTTGAATGCAGGTGCACAGATCTCATTTCCCACAATGAGATTGACTACAGACGTATCTAGAATACCTCTGAATAACGACAATAACGGTCAGTTATCAAGGCATATCATGGGAGGAGAGAGAGAGACTTGATTATGGCATAATGTATGTTTATGCAGGATGGTGCATTGAAGAGAGGAAGGAGGGAGAAGCGTGAGAACAGAAAGAGAGAGCAAGAGCAAGGCCGCATGGAGGTCTTAAAACCCCACTCTGGTTGTTCCCATCAGCCCCAACAGTGGTTTGCACTGAGCGGGAGTACTGCTCCGCGCGAGAGAACGTCGTGAGACCAACAGTAACAGTCTCCCACTCTCTCCATTACATAGAGAGCAAGGAGAGAGGCTACACACACACAGTCTCTATCCCTCTCTCTTAACCTCATTCACTCCCTCTCTCCGGTCTCTCCACCCTCTACCCCTATGGGCTGGCTGTGTCAGGCCTCCTGCCCAGCCGAGCTGACTGTGATTGGATAAGACAACAGCATGGCTGGCTCTCACAGCACAGAGCCAGCAGCAAGCTACGCAGACTCAGACCAACGCATGGAAGCAGCCACGCTCAGACACACAAGGACACACACTACTAGACACACACACACACACAATTACACACACACACACACACACACACACACACACACACACACACACACACACACACACACACACACACACACACACACACACACACACACACACACACACACACACACACACACACACACACACACACACACACACACACACACACAAAAACAAATCAAAATCCCATTAGAAGCGGATGCACTTCAAAGCTGTTTAACAGTCAGGTGTCATCTCTGTGTAACAGTACTGTAGGTGGATTAGACTAGTAGAGGAATCAAATGCTTCCACTCTCCGTCTAGTCAGACCATTTCTCCATCATTATTACAATCAATCCTCCTCACAGACTGCACCCTGCCACTCTTTCCTCCTCACAGACTGCACCCTGCCACTCTTTCCTCCTCACAGACTGCACCCTGCCACTCTTTCCTCCTCACAGACTACACCCTGCAACTCTTTCCTCCTCACAGACTACACCCTGCCACTCTTTCCTCCTCACAGACTACACCCTGCCACTCTTTCCTCCTCACAGACTGCATCCTGCCACTCTTTCCTCCTCACAGACTGCATCCTGCCACTCTTTCCTCCTCACAGACTGCATCCTGACACTCATTCCTCCTCACAGACTACACCCTGCCACTCTTTCCTCCTCACAGACTACACTCTGCCACTCTTTCCTCCTCACAGACTACACCCTGCCACTCTTTCCTCGTCACAGACGACACCCGGCCACTCTTTCCTCCTCACAGACTACACCCTGCCACTCTTTCCTCCTCACAGACTACACCCTGCCACTCTTTCCTCCTCACAGACTATACCCTGCCACTCTTTCCTCCTCACAGACTACACCCTGCCACTCTTTCCTCCTCACAGACTGCAACCTGCCACTCATTCCTCCTCACAGACTACACCCTGCCACTCTTTCCTCATCACAGACTACACTCTGCCACTCTTTCCTCCTCACAGACTACACCCTGCCACTCTTTCCTCCTCACAGACTGCAACCTGCCACTCTTTCCTCCTCACAGACTGCATCCTGCCACTCTTTCCTCCTCACAGACTACACCCTGCCACTCTTTCCTCCTCACAGACGACACCCTGCCACTCTTTCCTCCTCACAGACTGCATCCACTCACCATTTCCTCCTCACAGACTGCACCCTGCCACTCTTTCCTCCTCACAGACTGCATCCTGCCACTCTATCCTCCTCACAGACTACACCCTGCCACTCTTTCCTCCTCACAGACTACACCCTGCCACTCTTTCCTCCTCACAGACTACATCCTGCCACTCTTTCCTCCTCACAGACTACATCCTGCCACTCTTTCCTCCTCACAGACTACACCCTGCCACTCTTTCCTCCTCACAGACTACACCCTGCCACTCTTTCCTCCTCACAGACTGCAACCTGCCACTCTTTCCTCCTCACAGACTGCACCCTGCCACTCTTTTCTCTTCACAGACTACACCCTGCCACTCTTTCCTCCTCACAGACTACACCCTGCCACTCTTTCCTCCTCACAGACTACACCATGCCACTCTTTCCTCCTCACAGACTACAACCTGCCACTCTTTCCTCCTCACAGACTGCACCCTGCCACTCTTTCCTCCTCACAGACTGCATCCTGACACTCTTTCCTCCTCACAGACTACACCATGCCACTCTTTCCTCCTCACAGACTGCAACCTGCCACTCTTTCCTCCTCACAGACTACATCCTGCCACTCTTTCCTCCTCAGACTACACCCTGCCACTCTATCCTCATCACAGACTACACCCTGCCACTTTTTCCTCCTCACAGACTGCACCCTGCAACTCTTTCCTCCTCACAGACCACATCCTGCCACCCTTTCCTCCTCACAGACTGCACCCTGCCACTCTTTCCTCCTCACAGACTGCACCCTGCCACTCTTTCCTCCTCACAGACTACACCCTGTCACTCTTTCCTCCTCACAGACTACACCCTGCCACTCATTCCTCCTCAGACTGCACCCTGCCATTCTTTCCTCCTCACAGACTACACCCTGTCACTCTTTCCTCCTCACAGACTACACCCTGCCACTCTTTCCTCCTCACAGACTGCACCCTGCCACTCTTTCCTCCTCACAGACTACACCCTGCCACTCTAACCTCCTCACAGACTGCACCCTGCCACTCTTTCCTCCTCACAGACTACACCCTGCCACTCTATCCTCCTCACAGACTACACCCTGCCACTCTATCCTCCTCACAGACTGCACCCTGCCACTCTTTCCTCCTCACAGACTACACCCTGCCACTCTATCCTCCTCACAGACTACACCCTGCCACTCTTTCCTCCTCACAGACTACACCCTGCCACTCTTTCCTCCTCACAGACTACACCCTGCCACTCTATCCTCCTCACAGACTACACCCTGTCACTCTTTCCTCCTCACAGACTACACCCTGCCACTCTTTCTTCCTCACAGACTACACCCTGTCACTCTTTCCTCCTCACAGACTACACCCTGCCACTCTTTCCTCCTCAGACTGCACCCTGCCACTCTTTCCTCCTCACAGACTGCACCCTGCCACTCTTTCCCCCTCACAGACTACACCCTGACACTCTTTCCTCCTCACAGACTGCACCCTGCCACTCTTTCCCCCTCACAGACTGCACCCTGCGACTCTTTCCTCCTCACAGACTACACCCTGTCACTCTTTCCTCCTCACAGACTACACCCTGCCACTCTTTCCTCCTCACAGACTACACCCTGCCACTCTTTCCTCCTCAGACTGCACCCTGCCACTCTTTCCTCCTCACAGACTACACCCTGCCACTCTTTCTTCCTCACAGACTACACCATGCCACTCTTTCCTCCTCACAGACTGCACCCTGCCACTCTTTCCTCCTCACAGACTACACCCTGTCACTCTTTCCTCCTCACAGACTACATCCTGCCACTCTTTCCTCCTCACAGACTGCAACCTGCCACTCTTTCCTCCTCACAGACTGCATCCTGCCACTCTTTCCTCCTCACAGACTACACCCTGCCACTCTTTCCTCCTCACAGACCACACCATGCCACTCTTTCCTCCTCACAGACTGCATCCACTCACCATTTCCTCCTCACAGACTACACCCGGCCACTCTTTCCTCCTCACAGACTACACCCTGCCACTCTTTCCTCCTCACAGACTACACCCTGCCACTCTTTCCTCCTCACAGACTACACCCTGCCACTCTTTCCTCCTCACAGACTACACCCTGCCACTCTTTCCTCCTCACAGACTGCAACCTGCCACTCATTCCTCCTCACAGACTACACCCTGCCACTCTTTCCTCATCACAGACTACACTCTGCCACTCTTTCCTCATCACAGACTACACTCTGCCACTCTTTCCTCCTCACAGACGACACCCTGCCACTCTTTCCTCATCACAGACTACACTCTGCCACTCTTTCCTCATCACAGACTACACCCTGCCACTCTTTCCTCCTCACAGACGACACCCTGCCACTCTTTCCTCCTCACAGACTGCATCCACTCACCATTTCCTCCTCACAGACTACACCCGGCCACTCTTTCCTCCTCACAGACTACACCCTGCCACTCTTTCCTCCTCACAGACTGCAACCTGCCACTCTTTCCTCCTCACAGACTACACCCTGCCACTCTTTCCTCCTCACAGACTGCAACCTGCCACTCTTTCCTCCTCACAGACTGCATCCTGCCACTCTTTCCTCATCACAGACTAAACCCTGCCACTCTTTCCTCCTCACAGACGACACCCTGCCACTCTTTCCTCCTCACAGACTGCATCCACTCACCATTTCCTCCTCACAGACTGCATCCTGCCACTCTTTCCTCCTCACAGACTGCACCCTGCCACTCTTTCCTCCTCACAGACTGCATCCTGCCACTCTATCCTCCTCACAGACTGCATCCTGCCACTCTTTCCTCCTCACAGACTGCACCCTGCCACTCTTTCCTCCTCACAGACTGCATCCTGACACTCTTTCCTCCTCACAGACTACACCATGCCACTCTTTCCTCCTCACAGACTGCAACCTGCCACTCTTTCCTCCTCACAGACTACATCCTGCCACTCTTTCCTCCTCAGACTACACCCTGCCACTCTATCCTCATCACAGACTACACCCTGCCACTTTTTCCTCCTCACAGACTGCACCCTGCAACTCTTTCCTCCTCACAGACCACATCCTGCCACCCTTTCCTCCTCACAGACTACACCCTGCCACTCTTTCCTCCTCACAGACTGCACCCTGCCACTCTTTCCTCCTCACAGACTACACCCTGTCACTCTTTCCTCCTCACAGACTACACCCTGCCACTCTTTCCTCCTCACAGACTGCACCCTGCCACTCTTTCCTCCTCACAGACTACACCCTGCCACTCTATCCTCCTCACAGACTGCACCCTGCCACTCTTTCCTCCTCACAGACTACACCCTGCCACTCTATCCTCCTCACAGACTACACCCTGCCACTCTATCCTCCTCACAGACTGCACCCTGCCACTCTTTCCTCCTCACAGACTACACCCTGCCACTCTATCCTCCTCACAGACTACACCCTGACACTCTTTCCTCCTCACAGACTACACCCTGCCACTCTTTCCTCCTCACAGACTACACCCTGCCACTCTATCCTCCTCACAGACTACACCCTGTCACTCTTTCCTCCTCACAGACTACACCCTGCCACTCTTTCCTCCTCACAGACTACACCCTCTCACTCTTTCCTCCTCACAGACTACACCCGGCCACTCTTTTCTCCTCACAGACTACACCCTGCCACTCTTTCCTCCTCACAGACTACACCCTGCCACTCTTTCCTCCTCACAGACTGCATCCTGCCACTCTTTCCTCCTCACAGACTGCACCCTGCCACTCTTTCCTCCTCACAGACTGCATCCTGACACTCTTTCCTCCTCACAGACTACACCATGCCACTCTTTCCTCCTCACAGACTGCAACCTGCCACTCTTTCCTCCTCACAGACTACATCCTGCCACTCTTTCCTCCTCAGACTACACCCTGCCACTCTATCCTCATCACAGACTACACCCTGCCACTTTTTCCTCCTCACAGACTGCACCCTGCAACTCTTTCCTCCTCACAGACCACATCCTGCCACCCTTTCCTCCTCACAGACTACACCCTGCCACTCTTTCCTCCTCACAGACTGCACCCTGCCACTCTTTCCTCCTCACAGACTACACCCTGTCACTCTTTGCTCCTCACAGACTACACCCTGCCACTCTTTCCTCCTCACAGACTGCACCCTGCCACTCTTTCCTCCTCACAGACTACACCCTGCCACTCTATTCTCCTCACAGACTGCACCCTGCCACTCTTTCCTCCTCACAGACTACACCCTGCCACTCTATCCTCCTCACAGACTACACCCTGCCACTCTATCCTCCTCACAGACTGCACCCTGCCACTCTTTCCTCCTCACAGACTACACCCTGCCACTCTATCCTCCTCACAGACTACACCCTGACACTCTTTCCTCCTCACAGACTACACCCTGTCACTCTTTCCTCCTCACAGACTACACCCTGCCACTCTATCCTCCTCACAGACTACACCCTGTCACTCTTTCCTCCTCACAGACTACACCCTGCCACTCTTTCCTCCTCACAGACTACACCCTGTCACTCTTTCCTCCTCACAGACTACACCCTGCCACTCTTTCCTCCTCAGACTGCACCCTGCCACTCTTTCCTCCTCACAGACTGCACCCTGCCACTCTTTCCCCCTCACAGACTACACCCTGACACTCTTTCCTCCTCACAGACTGCACCCTGCCACTCTTTCCCCCTCACAGACTGCACCCTGCCACTCTTTCCTCCTCACAGACTACACCCTGCCACTCTTTCCTCCTCACAGACCACACCATGCCACTCTTTCCTCCTCACAGACTACATCCTGCCACTCTTTCCTCCTCAGATTACACCCTGCCACTCTTTCCTCCTCACAGACCACACCATGCCACTCTTTCCTCCTCACAGACTGCAACCTGCCACTCTTTCCTCCTCACAGATTACATCCTGCCCCTCTTTCCTCCTCAGACTACACCCTGCCACTCTATCCTCATCACAGAGTACACCCTGCCACTCTTTCCTCCTCACAGACTGCACCCTGCAACTCTTTCCTCCTCACAGACCACATCCTGCCACCCTTTCCTCCTCACAGACTACACCCTGCCACTCTTTCCTCCTCACAGACTGCACCCTGCCACTCTTTCCTCCTCACAGACTACACCCTGTCACTCTTTCCTCCTCACAGACTACACCCTGCCACTCTTTCCTCCTCACAGACTGCACCCTGCCACTCTTTCCTCCTCACAGACTACACCCTGCCACTCTATCCTCCTCACAGACTGCACCCTGCCACTCTTTCCTCCTCACAGACTACACCCTGCCACTCTATCCTCCTCACAGACTACACCCTGCCACTCTATCCTCCTCACAGACTGCACCCTGCCACTCTTTCCTCCTCACAGACTACACCCTGCCACTCTATCCTCCTCACAGACTACACCCTGACACTCTTTCCTCCTCACAGACTACACCCTGCCACTCTTTCCTCCTCACAGACTACACCCTGCCACTCTATCAACCTCACAGACTACACCCTGTCACTCTTTCCTCCTCACAGACTACACCCTGCCACTCTTTCCTCCTCACAGACTACACCCTGTCACTCTTTCCTCCTCACAGACTACACCCTGCCACTCTTTCCTCCTCAGACTGCACCCTGCCACTCTTTCCTCCTCACAGACTGCACCCTGCCACTCTTTCCATCTCACAGACTACACCCTGACACTCTTTCCTCCTCACAGACTACACCCTGCCACTCTTTCCTCCTCACAGACTACATCCTGCCACTCTTTCCTCCTCACAGACTACATCCTGCTACTCTTTCCTCCTCACAGACTACACTCTGCCACTCTTTCCTCCTCACAGACTGCAACCTGCCACTCTTTCCTCCTCACGGACTGCACCCGGCCACTCTTTTCTCCTCACAGACTACACCCTGCCACTCTTTCCTCCTCACAGACTACACCCTGCCACTCTTTCCTCCTCACAGACTGCATCCTGACACTCTTTCCTCCTCACAGACTGCACCCTGCCACTCTTTCCTCCTCACAGACTGCATCCTGACACTCTTTCCTCCTCACAGACTACACCATGCCACTCTTTCCTCCTCACAGACTGCAACCTGCCACTCTTTCCTCCTCACAGACTACATCCTGCCACTCTTTCCTCCTCAGACTACACCCTGCCACTCTATCCTCATCACAGACTACACCCTGCCACTTTTTCCTCCTCACAGACTGCACCCTGCAACTCTTTCCTCCTCACAGACCACATCCTGCCACCCTTTCCTCCTCACAGACTACACCCTGCCACTCTTTCCTCCTCACAGACTGCACCCTGCCACTCTTTCCTCCTCACAGACTGCACCCTGCCACTCTTTCCTCCTCACAGACTACACCCTGTCACTCTTTCCTCCTCACAGACTACACCCTGCCACTCTTTCCTCCTCACAGACTGCACCCTGCCACTCTTTCCTCCTCACAGACTACACCCTGCCACTCTATCCTCCTCACAGACTGCACCCTGCCACTCTTTCCTCCTCACAGACTACACCCTGCCACTCTATCCTCCTCACAGACTACACCCTGCCACTCTATCCTCCTCACAGACTGCACCCTGCCACTCTTTCCTCCTCACAGACTACACCCTGCCACTCTATCCTCCTCACAGACTACACCCTGACACTCTTTCCTCCTCACAGACTACACCCTGTCACTCTTTCCTCCTCACAGACTACACCCTGCCACTCTATCCTCCTCACAGACTACACCCTGTCACTCTTTCCTCCTCACAGACTACACCCTGCCACTCTTTCCTCCTCACAGACTACACCCTGTCACTCTTTCCTCCTCACAGACTACACCCTGCCACTCTTTCCTCCTCAGACTGCACCCTGCCACTCTTTCCTCCTCACAGACTGCACCCTGCCACTCTTTCCCCCTCACAGACTACACCCTGACACTCTTTCCTCCTCACAGACTGCACCCTGCCACTCTTTCCCCCTCACAGACTGCACCCTGCCACTCTTTCCTCCTCACAGACTACACCCTGCCACTCTTTCCTCCTCACAGACCACACCATGCCACTCTTTCCTCCTCACAGACTACATCCTGCCACTCTTTCCTCCTCAGATTACACCCTGCCACTCTTTCCTCCTCACAGACCACACCATGCCACTCTTTCCTCCTCACAGACTGCAACCTGCCACTCTTTCCTCCTCACAGATTACATCCTGCCCCTCTTTCCTCCTCAGACTACACCCTGCCACTCTATCCTCATCACAGAGTACACCCTGCCACTCTTTCCTCCTCACAGACTGCACCCTGCAACTCTTTCCTCCTCACAGACCACATCCTGCCACCCTTTCCTCCTCACAGACTACACCCTGCCACTCTTTCCTCCTCACAGACTGCACCCTGCCACTCTTTCCTCCTCACAGACTACACCCTGTCACTCTTTCCTCCTCACAGACTACACCCTGCCACTCTTTCCTCCTCACAGACTGCACCCTGCCACTCTTTCCTCCTCACAGACTACACCCTGCCACTCTATCCTCCTCACAGACTGCACCCTGCCACTCTTTCCTCCTCACAGACTACACCCTGCCACTCTATCCTCCTCACAGACTACACCCTGCCACTCTATCCTCCTCACAGACTGCACCCTGCCACTCTTTCCTCCTCACAGACTACACCCTGCCACTCTATCCTCCTCACAGACTACACCCTGACACTCTTTCCTCCTCACAGACTACATCCTGCCACTCTTTCCTCCTCACAGACTACATCCTGCCACTCTTTCCTCCTCACAGACTACACTCTGCCACTCTTTCCTCCTCACAGACTGCAACCTGCCACTCTTTCCTCCTCACGGACTGCACCCGGCCACTCTTTTCTCCTCACAGACTACACCCTGCCACTCTTTCCTCCTCACAGACTACACCCTGCCACTCTTTCCTCCTCACAGACTGCATCCTGCCACTCTTTCCTCCTCACAGACTGCACCCTGCCACTCTTTCCTCCTCACAGACTGCATCCTGACACTCTTTCCTCCTCACAGACTACACCATGCCACTCTTTCCTCCTCACAGACTGCAACCTGCCACTCTTTCCTCCTCACAGACTACATCCTGCCACTCTTTCCTCCTCAGACTACACCCTGCCACTCTATCCTCATCACAGACTACACCCTGCCACTTTTTCCTCCTCACAGACTGCACCCTGCAACTCTTTCCTCCTCACAGACCACATCCTGCCACCCTTTCCTCCTCACAGACTACACCCTGCCACTCTTTCCTCCTCACAGACTGCACCCTGCCACTCTTTCCTCCTCACAGACTACACCCTGTCACTCTTTCCTCCTCACAGACTACACCCTGCCACTCTTTCCTCCTCACAGACTGCACCCTGCCACTCTTTCCTCCTCACAGACTACACCCTGCCACTCTATCCTCCTCACAGACTGCACCCTGCCACTCTTTCCTCCTCACAGACTACACCCTGCCACTCTATCCTCCTCACAGACTACACCCTGCCACTTTATCCTCCTCACAGACTGCACCCTGCCACTCTTTCCTCCTCACAGACTACACCCTGCCACTCTATCCTCCTCACAGACTACACCCTGACACTCTTTCCTCCTCACAGACTACACCCTGTCACTCTTTCCTCCTCACAGACTACACCCTGCCACTCTATCCTCCTCACAGACTACACCCTGTCACTCTTTCCTCCTCACAGACTACACCCTGCCACTCTTTCCTCCTCACAGACTACACCCTGTCACTCTTTCCTCCTCACAGACTACACCCTGCCACTCTTTCCTCCTCAGACTGCACCCTGCCACTCTTTCCTCCTCACAGACTGCACCCTGCCACTCTTTCCCCCTCACAGACTACACCCTGCCACTCTTTCCTCCTCACAGACTGCACCCTGCCACTCTTTCCCCCTCACAGACTGCACCCTGCCACTCTTTCCTCCTCACAGACTACACCCTGCCACTCTTTCCTCCTCATAGACCACACCATGCCACTCTTTCCTCCTCACAGACTGCAACCTGCCACTCTTTCCTCCTCACAGATTACATCCTGCCCCTCTTTCCTCCTCAGACTACACCCTGCCACTCTATCCTCATCACAGAGTACACCCTGCCACTCTTTCCTCCTCACAGACTGCACCCTGCAACTCTTTCCTCCTCACAGACTACATCCTGCCACCCTTTCCTCCTCACAGACTACACCCTGCCACTCTTTCCTCCTCACAGACTACACCCTGCCACTCTTTCCTCCTCACAGACTACAGCCTGCCACTCTTTCCTCCTCACAGACGACACCCTGCCACTCTTTCCTCCTCAAAGACTGCACCCTGCCACTCTTTGCTCCTCACAGACTACACCCTGTCACTCTTTCCTCCTCACAGACTACACCCTGCCACTCTTTCCTCCTCAAAGACTGCACCCTGCCACTATTTGCTCCTCACAGACTACACCCTGCCACTCTTTCCTCCTCACAGACTACACCCTGCCACTCTTTCCTCCTCACAGACCTCACCCTGCCACTCTTTCCTCCTCACAGACTACACCCTGACACTCTTTCCTCCTCACAGACTACACCCTGCCACTCATTCCTCCTCACAGACTGCACCCTGCCACTCTTTCCTCCTCACAGACTGCATCCTGCCACTCTTTCCTCCTCACAGACCACACCATGCCACTCTTTCCTCCTCACAGACTACATCCTGCCACTCTTTCCTCCTCAGACTACACCCTGCCACTCTATCCTCATCACAGAGTACACCCTGCCACTCTTTCCTCCTCACAGACTACACCCTGCCACTCTTTCCTCCCCACAGACTGCACCCTGCCACTCTTTCCTCCTCAGACTGCACCCTGCCACTCTATCCTCCTCACAGACTACACCCTGCCACTCTTTCCTCCTCACAGACTACACCCTGCCACTCTTTCCTCCTCACAGACTACACCCTGCCACTCTATCAACCTCACAGACTACACCCTGTCACTCTTTCCTCCTCACAGACTACACCCTGCCACTCTTTCCTCCTCACAGACTACACCCTGTCACTCTTTCCTCCTCACAGACTACACCCTGCCACTCTTTCCTCCTCAGACTGCACCCTGCCACTCTTTCCTCCTCACAGACTGCACCCTGCCACTCTTTCCATCTCACAGACTACACCCTGACACTCTTTCCTCCTCACAGACTACACCCTGCCACTCTTTCCTCCTCACAGACTACATCCTGCCACTCTTTCCTCCTCACAGACTACATCCTGCTACTCTTTCCTCCTCACAGACTACACTCTGCCACTCTTTCCTCCTCACAGACTGCAACCTGCCACTCTTTCCTCCTCACGGACTGCACCCGGCCACTCTTTTCTCCTCACAGACTACACCCTGCCACTCTTTCCTCCTCACAGACTACACCCTGCCACTCTTTCCTCCTCACAGACTGCATCCTGACACTCTTTCCTCCTCACAGACTGCACCCTGCCACTCTTTCCTCCTCACAGACTGCATCCTGACACTCTTTCCTCCTCACAGACTACACCATGCCACTCTTTCCTCCTCACAGACTGCAACCTGCCACTCTTTCCTCCTCACAGACTACATCCTGCCACTCTTTCCTCCTCAGACTACACCCTGCCACTCTATCCTCATCACAGACTACACCCTGCCACTTTTTCCTCCTCACAGACTGCACCCTGCAACTCTTTCCTCCTCACAGACCACATCCTGCCACCCTTTCCTCCTCACAGACTACACCCTGCCACTCTTTCCTCCTCACAGACTGCACCCTGCCACTCTTTCCTCCTCACAGACTGCACCCTGCCACTCTTTCCTCCTCACAGACTACACCCTGTCACTCTTTCCTCCTCACAGACTACACCCTGCCACTCTTTCCTCCTCACAGACTGCACCCTGCCACTCTTTCCTCCTCACAGACTACACCCTGCCACTCTATCCTCCTCACAGACTGCACCCTGCCACTCTTTCCTCCTCACAGACTACATCCTGCCACTCTATCCTCCTCACAGACTACACCCTGCCACTCTATCCTCCTCACAGACTGCACCCTGCCACTCTTTCCTCCTCACAGACTACACCCTGCCACTCTATCCTCCTCACAGGCTACACCCTGACACTATTTCCTCCTCACAGACTACACCCTGTCACTCTTTCCTCCTCACAGACTACACCCTGCCACTCTATCCTCCTCACAGACTACACCCTGTCACTCTTTCCTCCTCACAGACTACACCCTGCCACTCTTTCCTCCTCACAGACTACACCCTGTCACTCTTTCCTCCTCACAGACTACACCCTGCCACTCTTTCCTCCTCAGACTGCACCCTGCCACTCTTTCCTCCTCACAGACTGCACCCTGCCACTCTTTCCCCCTCACAGACTACACCCTGACACTCTTTCCTCCTCACAGACTGCACCCTGCCACTCTTTCCCCCTCACAGACTGCACCCTGCCACTCTTTCCTCCTCACAGACTACACCCTGCCACTCTTTCCTCCTCACAGACCACACCATGCCACTCTTTCCTCCTCACAGACTACATCCTGCCACTCTTTCCTCCTCAGATTACACCCTGCCACTCTTTCCTCCTCACAGACCACACCATGCCACTCTTTCCTCCTCACAGACTGCAACCTGACACTCTTTCCTCCTCACAGATTACATCCTGCCCCTCTTTCCTCCTCAGACTACACCCTGCCACTCTATCCTCATCACAGAGTACACCCTGCCACTCTTTCCTCCTCACAGACTGCACCCTGCAACTCTTTCCTCCTCACAGACCACATCCTGCCACCCTTTCCTCCTCACAGACTACACCCTGCCACTCTTTCCTCCTCACAGACTGCACCCTGCCACTCTTTCCTCCTCACAGACTACACCCTGTCACTCTTTCCTCCTCACAGACTACACCCTGCCACTCTTTCCTCCTCACAGACTGCACCCTGCCACTCTTTCCTCCTCACAGACTACACCCTGCCACTCTATCCTCCTCACAGACTGCACCCTGCCACTCTTTCCTCCTCACAGACTACACCCTGCCACTCTATCCTCCTCACAGACTACACCCTGCCACTCTATCCTCCTCACAGACTGCACCCTGCCACTCTTTCCTCCTCACAGACTACACCCTGCCACTCTATCCTCCTCACAGACTACACCCTGACACTCTTTCCTCCTCACAGACTACACCCTGCCACTCTTTCCTCCTCACAGACTACACCCTGCCACTCTATCCTCCTCACAGACTACACCCTGTCACTCTTTCCTCCTCACAGACTACACCCTGCCACTCTTTCCTCCTCACAGACTACACCCTGTCACTCTTTCCTCCTCACAGACTACACCCTGCCACTCTTTCCTCCTCAGACTGCACCCTGCCACTCTTTCCTCCTCACAGACTGCACCCTGCCACTCTTTCCATCTCACAGACTACACCCTGACACTCTTTCCTCCTCACAGACTACACCCTGCCACTCTTTCCTCCTCACAGACTACATCCTGCCACTCTTTCCTCCTCACAGACTACATCCTGCCACTCTTTCCTCCTCACAGACTACACTCTGCCACTCTTTCCTCCTCACAGACTGCAACCTGCCACTCTTTCCTCCTCACGGACTGCACCCGGCCACTCTTTTCTCCTCACAGACTACACCCTGCCACTCTTTCCTCCTCACAGACTACACCCTGCCACTCTTTCCTCCTCACAGACTGCATCCTGCCACTCTTTCCTCCTCACAGACTGCACCCTGCCACTCTTTCCTCCTCACAGACTGCATCCTGACACTCTTTCCTCCTCACAGACTACACCATGCCACTCTTTCCTCCTCACAGACTGCAACCTGCCACTCTTTCCTCCTCACAGACTACATCCTGCCACTCTTTCCTCCTCAGACTACACCCTGCCACTCTATCCTCATCACAGACTACACCCTGCCACTTTTTCCTCCTCACAGACTGCACCCTGCAACTCTTTCCTCCTCACAGACCACATCCTGCCACCCTTTCCTCCTCACAGACTACACCCTGCCACTCTTTCCTCCTCACAGACTGCACCCTGCCACTCTTTCCTCCTCACAGACTACACCCTGTCACTCTTTCCTCCTCACAGACTACACCCTGCCACTCTTTCCTCCTCACAGACTGCACCCTGCCACTCTTTCCTCCTCACAGACTACACCCTGCCACTCTATCCTCCTCACAGACTGCACCCTGCCACTCTTTCCTCCTCACAGACTACACCCTGCCACTCTATCCTCCTCACAGACTACACCCTGCCACTTTATCCTCCTCACAGACTGCACCCTGCCACTCTTTCCTCCTCACAGACTACACCCTGCCACTCTATCCTCCTCACAGACTACACCCTGACACTCTTTCCTCCTCACAGACTACACCCTGTCACTCTTTCCTCCTCACAGACTACACCCTGCCACTCTATCCTCCTCACAGACTACACCCTGTCACTCTTTCCTCCTCACAGACTACACCCTGCCACTCTTTCCTCCTCACAGACTACACCCTGTCACTCTTTCCTCCTCACAGACTACACCCTGCCACTCTTTCCTCCTCAGACTGCACCCTGCCACTCTTTCCTCCTCACAGACTGCACCCTGCCAATCTTTCCCCCTCACAGACTACACCCTGCCACTCTTTCCTCCTCACAGACTGCACCCTGCCACTCTTTCCCCCTCACAGACTGCACCCTGCCACTCTTTCCTCCTCACAGACTACACCCTGCCACTCTTTCCTCCTCATAGACCACACCATGCCACTCTTTCCTCCTCACAGACTGCAACCTGCCACTCTTTCCTCCTCACAGATTACATCCTGCCCCTCTTTCCTCCTCAGACTACACCCTGCCACTCTATCCTCATCACAGAGTACACCCTGCCACTCTTTCCTCCTCACAGACTGCACCCTGCAACTCTTTCCTCCTCACAGACTACATCCTGCCACCCTTTCCTCCTCACAGACTACACCCTGCCACTCTTTCCTCCTCACAGACTACACCCTGCCACTCTTTCCTCCTCACAGACTACAGCCTGCCACTCTTTCCTCCTCACAGACGACACCCTGCCACTCTTTCCTCCTCAAAGACTGCACCCTGCCACTCTTTGCTCCTCACAGACTACACCCTGTCACTCTTTCCTCCTCACAGACTACACCCTGCCACTCTTTCCTCCTCAAAGACTGCACCCTGCCACTATTTGCTCCTCACAGACTACACCCTGCCACTCTTTCCTCCTCACAGACTACACCCTGCCACTCTTTCCTCCTCACAGACCTCACCCTGCCACTCTTTCCTCCTCACAGACTACACCCTGACACTCTTTCCTCCTCACAGACTACACCCTGCCACTCATTCCTCCTCACAGACTGCACCCTGCCACTCTTTCCTCCTCACAGACTGCATCCTGCCACTCTTTCCTCCTCACAGACCACACCATGCCACTCTTTCCTCCTCACAGACTACATCCTGCCACTCTTTCCTCCTCAGACTACACCCTGCCACTCTATCCTCATCACAGAGTACACCCTGCCACTCTTTCCTCCTCACAGACTACACCCTGCCACTCTTTCCTCCCCACAGACTGCACCCTGCCACTCTTTCCTCCTCAGACTGCACCCTGCCACTCTATCCTCATCACAGACTACACCCTGCCACTCTTTCCTCCTCACAGACTACACCCTGCAACTCTTTCCTCCTCACAGACTGCATCCTGCCACTCTTTCCTCCTCAGACTGCACCCTGCCACTCTTTCCTCCTCACAGACTGCACCCTGCCACTCTTTCCTCCTCAGACTGCACCCTGCAATTCTTTCCTCCTCACAGACTACACCCTGCCACTCTTTCCTCCTCACAGACTACACCCTGCCACTCTTTCCTCCTCAGATTACACCCTGCCACTCTTTCCTCCTCACAGACTGCACCCTGCCACTCTTTCCTCCTCAAAGACTACACACTGTCACTCTTTCCTCCTCACAGACTACATCCTGCCACTCTTTCCTCCTCACAGACTGCAACCTGCCACTCTTTCCTCCTCACAGACTGCATCCTGCCACTCTTTCCTCCTCACAGACCACACCATGCCACTCTTTCCTCCTCACAGACTGCAACCTGCCACTCTTTCCTCCTCACAGACTACATCCTGCCCCTCTTTCCTCCTCAGACTACACCCTGCCACTCTATCCTCATCACAGAGTACACCCTGCCACTCTTTCCTCCTCACAGACTGCACCCTGCAAATCTTTCCTCCTCACAGACTACATCCTGCCACCCTTTCCTCCTCACACACTACACCCTGCCACTCTTTCCTCCTCACAGACTGCACCCTGCCACTCTTTCCTCCTCACAGACCACACCATGCCACTCTTTCCTCCTCACAGACTGCAACCTGCCACTCTTTCCTCCTCACAGATTACATCCTGCCCCTCTTTCCTCCTCACAGACTGCATCCTGCCACTCTTTCCTCCTCACAGACCACACCATGCCACTCTTTCCTCCTCACAGACTGCAACCTGCCACTCTTTCCTCCTCACAGACTACATCCTGCCCCTCTTTCCTCCTCAGACTACACCCTGCCACTCTATCCTCATCACAGAGTACACCCTGCCACTCTTTCCTCCTCACAGACTGCACCCTGCCACTCTATCCTCCTCACAGACTACACCCTGCCACTCTTACCTCCTCACAGACTGCACCCTGCCACTCTTTCCTCCTCAGACTACACCATGCCACTCTATCCTCATCACAGAGTACACCCTGCCACTCTTTCCTCCTCACAGACGACACCCTGTCACTCTTTCCTCCCCACAGACTGCACCCTGCCACTCTTTCCTCCTCAGACTGCACCCTGCCACTCTATCCTCCTCACAGACTACATCCTGCCACTCTTTCCTCCTGAGATTACACCCTGCCACTCTTTCCCCCTCACAGACTACACCCTGACACTCTTTCCTCCTCACAGACTGCACCCTGCCACTCTTTCCCCCTCACAGACTGCACCCTGCCACTCTTTCCTCCTCACAGACTACACCCTGCCACTCTTTCCTCCTCACAGACTACACTCTGCCACTCTTTCCCCCTCACAGACTACACCCTGACACTCTTTCCTCCTCACAGACTGCACCCTGCCACTCTTTCCCCCTCACAGACTGCACCCTGCCACTCTTTCCTCCTCACAGACTACACCCTGCCACTCTTTCCTCCTCACAGACCACACCATGCCACTCTTTCCTCCTCACAGACTACATCCTGCCACTCTTTCCTCCTCAGATTACACCCTGCCACTCTTTCCTCCTCACAGACCACACCATGCCACTCTTTCCTCCTCACAGACTGCAACCTGCCACTCTTTCCTCCTCACAGATTACATCCTGCCCCTCTTTCCTCCTCAGACTACACCCTGCCACTCTATCCTCATCACAGAGTACACCCTGCCACTCTTTCCTCCTCACAGACTACACCCTGCCACTCTTTAATCCTCACAGACTACACCCTGCCACTCTTTCCTCCTCACAGACTACAGCCTGCCACTCTATGCTCCTCACAGACCACACCCTGCCACTCTTTCCTCCTCAAAGACTGCACCCTGCCACTCTTTGCTCCTCACAGACTACACCCTGTCACTCTTTCCTCCTCACAGACTACACCCTGCCACTCTTTCCTCCTCAGACTGCACCCTGCCACTCTATCCTCCTCACAGACTACACCCTGCCACTCTTTCCTCCTCACAGACTACACCATGCCACTCTTTCCTCCTCACAGACTGCACCCTGCCACTCTTTCCTTCTCACAGACTACACCCTGACACTCTTTCCTCCTCACAGACTACACCCTGCCACTCATTCCTCCTCACAGACTGCACTCTGCCACTCTTTCCTCCTCACAGACTACACCCTGCCACTCATTCCTCCTCACAGACCACACCATGCCACTCTTTCCTCCTCACAGACTACATCCTGCCACTCTTTCCTCCTCAGACTACACCCTGCCACTCTATCCTCATCACAGAGTACACCCTGCCACTCTTTCCTCCTCACAGACTACACCCTGCCACTCTTTCCTCCCCACAGACTGCACCCTGCCACTCTTTCCTCCTCAGACTGCACCCTGCCACTCTATCCTCCTCACAGACTACACCCTGCCACTCTTTCCTCCTCACAGACTACACCCTGCAACTCTTTCCTCCTCACAGACTACACCCTGCCACTCTTTCCTCCTCAGACTGCACCCTGCCACTCTTTCCTCCTCACAGACTGCACCCTGGCACTCTTTCCTCCTCAGACTGCACCCTGCAATTCTTTCCTCCTCACAGACTACACCCTGCCACTCTTTCCTCCTCACAGACTACATCCTGCCACTCTTTCCTCCTCAGATTACACCCTGCCACTCTTTCCTCCTCACAGACTGCACCCTGCCACTCTTTCCTCCTCACAGACTGCAACCTGCCACTCTTTCCTCCTCACAGACTGCAACCTGCCACTCTTTCCTCCTCACAGACTGCAACCTGCCACTCTTTCCTCCTCACAGACTACATCCTGCCCCTCTTTCCTCCTCAGACTACACCCTGCCACTCTATCCTCATCACAGAGTACACCCTGCCACTCTTACCTCCTCACAGACTGCACCCTGCAACTCTTTCCTCCTCACAGACTACATCCTGCCACCCTTTCCTCCTCACAGACTACACCCTGCCACTCTTTCCTCCTCACAGACTACACCCTGCCACTCTTTCCTCCTCACAGACTGCACCCTGCCACTCTATCCTCCTCACAGACGACACCCTGCCACTCTTTCCTCCTCAAAGACTGCACCCTGCCACTCTTTCCTCCTCACAGACTACACCCTGTCACTCTTTCCTCCTCACAGACTACACCCTGCCACTCTTTCCTCCTCAGACTGCACCCTGCCACCCTTTCCTCCTCACAGACTAGAACCTGCCACTCTTTCCTCCTCACAGACTACACCATGCCACTCTTTCCTCCTCACAGACTGCACCCTGCCACTCTTTCCTCCTCACAGACTACACCCTGTCACTCTTTCCTCCTCACAGACTACATCCTGCCACTCTTTCCTCTTCACAGACTGCAACCTGCCACTCTTTCCTCCTCACAGACTGCATCCTGCCACTCTTTCCTCCTCACAGACCACACCATGCCACTCTTTCCTCCTCACAGACTACATCCTGCCACTCTTTCCTCCTCAGACTACACCCTGCCACTCTATCCTCATCACAGAGTACACCCTGCCACTCTTTCCTCCTCACAGACTGCACCCTGCAACTCTTTCCTCCTCACAGACTACATCCTGCCACCCTTTCCTCCTCACAGACTACACCCTGCCACTCTTTCCTCCTCACAGACTACACCCTGCCACTCTTTCCTCCTCACAGACTGCACCCTGCCACTCTTTCCTCCTCACAGACGACACCCTGCCACTCTTTCCTCCTCAAAGACTGCACCCTGCCACTCTTTCCTCCTCACAGACTACACCCTGTCACTCTTTCCTCCTCACAGACTACACCCTGCCACTCTTTCCTCCTCAGACTGCACCCTGCCACTCTTTCCTCCTCACAGACTACACCCTGTCACTCTTTCCTCCTCACAGACTACATACACCCTGCCACTCTTTCCTCCCCACAGACTGCACCCTGCCACTCTTTCCTCCTCAGACTGCACCCTGCCACTCTATCCTCCTCACAGACTACACCCTGCCACTCTTACCTCCTCACAGACTGCACCCTGCCACTCTTTCCTCCTCACAGACTACACCCTGCCACTCTTTCCTCCTCACAGACTGCACCCTGCCACTCTTTCCTCCTCACAGACTACACCCTGTCACTCTTTCCTCCTCACAGACTGCACCCTGCAACTCTTTCCTCCTCACAGACTACATCCTGCCACCCTTTCCTCCTCACAGACTACACCCTGCCACTCTTTCCTCCTCACAGACTACACGCTGCCACTCTTTCCTCCTCACAGACTACAGCCTGCCACTCTTTCCTCCTCACAGACGACACCCTGCCACTCTTTCCTCCTCAAAGACTGCACCCTGCCACTCTTTGCTCCTCACAGACTACACCCTGTCACTCTTTCCTCCTCACAGACTACACCCTGCCACTCTTTCCTCCTCAGACTGCACCCTGCCACTCTATCCTCCTCACAGACTACACCCTGCCACTCTTTCCTCCTCACAGACTACACCACGCCACTCTTTCCTCCTCACAGACTGCACCCTGCCACACTTTCCTCCTCACAGACTACACCCTGACACTCTTTCCTCCTCACAGACTACACCCTGCCACTCATTCCTCCTCACAGACTGCACCCTGCCACTCTTTCCTCCTCACAGACTACACCCTGTCACTCTTTCCTCCTC
This sequence comes from Salvelinus fontinalis, assembly GCF_029448725.1. Taxonomy (NCBI): domain Eukaryota; kingdom Metazoa; phylum Chordata; class Actinopteri; order Salmoniformes; family Salmonidae; genus Salvelinus; species Salvelinus fontinalis. The sequence goes on from NC_074698.1 coordinate 23,944,382, forward strand.
ACAGACTACACCCTGTCACTCTTTCCTCCTCACAGACTACATCCTGCCACTCTTTCCTCCTCACAGACTGCAACCTGCCACTCTTTCCTCCTCACAGACTGCATCCTGCCACTCTTTCCTCCTCACAGACCACACCATGCCACTCTTTCCTCCTCACAGACTACATCCTGCCACTCTTTCCTCCTCAGACTACACCCTGCCACTCTATCCTCCTCACAGACTGCACCCTGCCACTCTTTCCTCCTCAGACTGCACCCTGCCACTCTATCCTCATCACAGAGTACACCCTGCCACTCTTTCCTCCTCACAGACTACACCCTGACACTCTTTCCTCCTCAGACTGCAACCTGCCACTCTATCCTCCTCACAGACTACACCCTGCCACTCTTTCCTCCTCACAGACTACACCCTGCCACTCTTTCCTCCTTAGACTGCACCCTGCCACTCTTTCCTCCTCACAGACTGCACCCTGCCACTCTTTCCTCCTCAGACTGCACCCTGCAATTCTTTCCTCCTCACAGACTACACCCTGCCACTCTTTCCTCCTCACAGACTGCATCCTGTCACTCTTTCCTCCTCACAGACTACACCCTGTCACTCTTTCCTCCTCACAGACTACACCCTGTCACTCTTTCCTCCTCACAGACTACATCCTGTCACTCTTTCCTCCTCACAGACTACACCCTGCCACTCTTTCCTCCTCACAGACTACACCCTGTCACTCTTTCCTCCTCACAGACGACACCCTGCCACTCTTTCCTCCTCACAGACTGCACCCTGCAACTCTTTCCTCCTCACAGACTACACCCTGCCACTCTTTCCTCCTCACAGACTGCACCCTGCCACTCTTTCCTCCTCACAGACGACACCCTGCCACTCTTTCCTCCTCAAAGACTGCACCCTGCCACTCTTTCCTCCTCACAGACTACACCCTGTCACTCTTTCCTCCTCACAGACTACACCCTGCCACTCTTTCCTCCTCAGACTGCACCCTGCCACTCTTTCCTCCTCACAGACTAGACCCTGCCACTCTTTCCTCCTCACAGACTACACCATGCCACTCTTTCCTCCTCACAGACTGCACCCTGCCACTCTTTCCTCCTCACAGACTACACCCTGTCACTCTTTCCTCCTCACAGACTACATCCTGCCACTCTTTCCTCCTCAGACTGCACCCTGCCACTCTTTCCTCCTCACAGACTGCACCCTGCCACTCTTTCCTCCTCACAGACTACACCCTGCCACTCTTTCCTCCTCACAGACTACACCCTGCCACTCTTTTCTCATCACAGACTACACCCTGCCACTCTTTCCTCCTCACAGACTACACCCTGCCACTCTTTCCTCATCACAGACTACACCCTGCCACTCTTTCCTCCTCACAGACTACACCCTGACACTCTTTCCTCCTCACAGACTACACCCTGACACTCTTTCCTCCTCACAGACTGCACCCTGCCTGCCTGCTGACTCTCACCCTCCCAAGATTGGAGTGCAAAGAACAGAGGGAGGATACAGTTGGAGAACAGAAAACCGACAGACACAGACAAGGAAGAATGACAAATTCAGAAAGAAACCTCTAGTCCCGATTTAGAGAAGTTTACTTCTAAACAGTCTCCAAGTGAGAAACATTATATGCCAATTTTCACCCACACGCTGGGCCATTCTTTGGGTGAAATTAAACGAGGGGAAAAAATAATTTCCAGTCTGAATCCCATTATGTCTTGTATACACTGCATAGCCCCAGTCAGTCTTTAGAAGTGTTTGCGTTCTCTGCCATTGCTCAGGTCTCTCTTTAACACAATCCCAGTGACAGGTCCACTGACCTGCAGCTACAGAGGTGTAGAGCTGAGCAGAGCTGGGTTCATGTTCACACAGTTATACCAGCTCATTACACAACACCTCTAAGGCCTGTGCTAGAGTGTACGTGTTGTATGAGAGGAGTACCAACTTCTACCCCAAACAGAGACAAGGCTGGCAAATGTATCATGAGGTGACGATCTCTTCCACACAAAACATGACGGTTTCAGGATTCGTTTTCAGATTTTCTCCACAAAACGCTCTTTTAATTATATCACACTGTATACATTACTAATGTCTGTGAGCTGTTTCTCGCTCTCTGGACGACAGTCACGCTAAACATAATTCTGCCCACCTCACACGGGGCCAAGAAATATAATTACTAGAATGACTCTACTGATTAAAAGTTACGGATGAATAGGTGCACATGCCCCCAAGTGTCCGAACAGGTGTGTGATTAATTATGTTTCTGACGGATGAGATTATTCATCTATGGCAGAAAATACTCTACTTACAGACAGGGCCATGGATGGAGACAGGAAGAAAGTGTGACAGACAGACAGACAGACAGACAGACAGACAGACAGACAGACAGACAGACAGACAGACAGAAAAAGAGACAGACAGACAGAAAAAGAGAGAGACAGACAGAGAGAGAGAGAGACAGAGAGAGAGAGAGAGAGAGAGATAGAGAGACAGATAGAGAGAGAGAGAGAGAGAGACAGAGAGAGAGAGAGATAGAGAGGCAGAGACAGAGAGATACATTTACATTTACATTTAAGTCATTTAGCAGACGCTCTTATCCAGAGCGACTTACAAATTGGTGCATTCACCTTATGATATCCAGTGGAACAACCACTTTACAATAGTGCATCTAAATCTTTTAAGGGGGGGTTAGAAGGATTACTTTATCCTATCCTAGGTATTCCTTAAAGAGGTGGGGTTTCAGGTGTCCCCGGAAGGTGGTGATTGACTCCGCTGACCTGGCGTCGTGAGGGAGTTTGTTCCACCATTGGGGTGCCAGAGCAGCGAACAGTTTTGACTGGGCTGAGCAGTAACTGTACTTCCTCAGAGGTAGGGAGGCGAGCAGGCCAGAGGTGGATGAACGCAGTGCCCTTGTTTGGGTGTAGGGTCTGATCAGAGCCTGAAGGTACGGAGGTGCCGTTCCCCTCACAGCTCCGTAGGCAAGCACCATAGTCTTGTAGCGGATGCGAGCTTCAACTGGAAGCCAGTGGAGAGAGCGGAGGAACGGGGTGACGTGAGAGAACTTGGGAAGGTTGAACACCAGACGGGCTGCGGCGTTCTGGATGAGTTGTAGGGGTTTAATGGCACAGGCAGGGAGCCCAGCCAACAGCGAGTTGCAGTAATCCAGACGGGAGATGACAAGTGCCTGGATTAGGACCTGCACCGCTTTCTGTGTGAGGCAGGGTCGTACTCTGCGAATGTTGTGGAGCATGAACCTACAGGAACGGGCCACCGCCTTGATGTTAGTTGAGAACGACAGGGTGTTTTCCAGGATCACGCCAAGGTTCTTAGCGCTCTGGGAGGAGGACACAATGGAGTTGTCAACGGTGATGGCGAGATCATGGAACGGGCAGTCCTTCCCCGGGAGGAAGAGCAGCTCCGTCTTGCCGAGGTTCAGCTTGAGGTGGTGATCCGTCATACACACTGATATGTCTGCCAGACATGCAGAGATGCGATTCGCCTCCTGGTTATCAGAAGGGGGAAAGGAGAAGATTAATTGTGTGTCGTCTGCATATCAATGATAGGAGAGACCATGTGAGGATATGACAGAGCCAAGTGACTTGGTGTATAGCGAGAATAGGAGAGGGCCTAGAACAGAGCCCTGGGGGACACCAGTGGTGAGAGCACGTGGTGCGGAGACAGATTCTCGCCACGCCACCTGGTAGGAGCGACCTGTCAGGTAGGACGCAATCCAAGCGTGGGCCGCGCCGGAGATGCCCAACTCGGAGAGGGTGGAGAGGAGGATCTGATGGTTCACAGTATCAAAGGCAGCCGATAGGTCTAGAAGGATGAGAGCAGAGGAGAGAGAGTTAGCTTTAGCAGTGCGGAGCGCCTCCGTGACACAGAGAAGAGCAGTCTCAGTTGAATGACTAGTCTTGAAACCTGACTGATTTGGATCAAGAAGGTCATTCTGAGAGAGATAGCAGGAGAGCTGGCCAAGGACGGCACGTTCAAGAGTTTTGGAGAGAAAAGAAAGAAGGGATACTGGTCTGTAGTTGTTGACATCGGAGGGATCGAGTGTAGGTTTTTTCAGAAGGGGTGCAACTCTCGCTCTCTTGAAGACGGAAGGGACGTAGCCAGTGGTCAAGGATGAGTTGATGAGCGAGGTGAGGTAAGGGAGAAGGTCTCCGGAAATGGTCTGGAGAAGAGAGGAGGGGATAGGGTCAAGCGGGCAGGTTGTTGGGCGGCCGGCCGTCACAAGACGCGAGATTTCATCTGGAGAGAGAGGGGAGAAAGAGGTCAGAGCACAGGGTAGGGCAGTGTGAGCAGAACCAGAGGTGTCGTTTGACTTAGCAAACGAGGATCGGATGTCGTCGACCTTCTTTTCAAAATGGTTGACGAAGTCATCCGCAGAGAGGGAGGATGGGGGGGAGGGGGAGGAGGATTCAGGAGGGAGGAGAAGGTGGCAAAGAGCTTCCTAGGGTTAGAGGCAGATGCTTGGAATTTAGAGTGGTAGAAAGTGGCATTAGCAGCAGAGACAGAAGAGGAAAATGTAGAGAGGAGGGAGTGAAAGGATGCCAGGTCCGCAGGGAGGCGAGCTCTCCTAGCAGTGTTATCTGTGGTAATCCATGTTTCCGTCAGTGCCAAGAAGTCGAGGGACTGGAGGGAAGCATAGGCTGGGATGAACTCTGCCTTGTTGGCCGCAGATCGGCAGTTCCAGAGGCTGCCGGAGACCTGGAACTCCACGTGGGTCGTGCGCGCTGGGACCACCAGGTTAGAGTGGCAGCGGCCACGCGGTGTGAAGCGTTTGTATGGTTTGTGCAGAGAGGAGAGAACAGGGATAGACAGACACATAGTTGATAGGCTTCAGAAGAGGCTACGCTAATGCAAAGGAGATAGGAATGACAAGTGGACTACACGTCTCGAATGTTCAGAAAGTTAAGCTTACGTTGCAAAAATCTTATTGACTAAAATGATTAAAATGATACAGTACTGCTGGCTGGTGAAGTAGGCTAGCTAGCAGTGGCTGCGTTGTTGACTTTGTTTGAAAGTGTTGCTGGCTAGGTAGCCTCGATAACTGGCTACGTAACCTCGATAACCTCGATAATTACTCTAAACTACACAATTATCTTAGATACAAAGACAGCAAAGACAACTATGTAGCTAACACTACACTAATCAAATCGTTCCGTTGTAATGTTTCGGTAGAAGTTGGCTAGCTGGCTAACCTGGATAATTACTCTAAACTACACAATTATCTTTGATACAAAGACGGCTATGTAGCTAGCTAAGAAAAAAGTGCTAAGATCAAACAAATCAAACCGTTGTACTGTAATGAAATGAAATGAAATGAAATGAAATGAAATGTAATACTACCTGTGGAGCGAAGCGAAATGCGACTACTCGCTCCAACCCGGAAGTCCGAGATAGAGAGAGACAGAAAGAAAGAGAGAGAGACAGAGAGATAGAGAGAGAGGCAGAGACAGAGAGATAGAGAGAGAGAGAGAGAGAGAGAGAGAGAAAGCAGAGGAGATAATAAAATCAGAAAGTCACACTGCACAGTAACACATCAAACTGAGCCATATCCATCTATCCCTTTTTCATCTACCTAAAAGCACCAATGTTTCGTTTGGTTTCTCAGGCAGGGTGGAACTGAGGTGTGAATTGACTAATGGTCAGATTGTAGCCTATCCCATCCTATCCTGGTTCCCAGTGTGTCAGCCTCGTCTACAGCCCTACCGATGAGATAATCACCAGGGTGACTCACAGAACGCTGATCACTCCGCTCCCACTTCACTGCCATTCTGTTCGGGCCGCCTCACAGTTCTTCACATTTCCACGGATGAGCTGTGATTGAAATGAGAGGTATTGTGCTGTGTACTGGTCTGTGTATGCTTAAAAGCCCTATCTCCAGAGGGTACAACACAGGGGTGGGTCAAGCCCCACATCTGTGTCAGCATCAGGACCACACAGCAGGTTAATGCAGTGGGAGTAGGGGAGGGTGTCTGGAAGAAGCAGAAAGTAGAACAAGGTCTTGGAGAGAATAGGCAACAGACAGTAGAGGAGGAGGGTACTGGAGAAAATGAGTTTCTGAGTTTCCAACTGCATAACAGGTCACTGGAGAGTTTGAGAGACAGTCAGACTGTCAGGGAGTACAGTAGAACAGAACATCTCAAGGAAGCAGAGTGCAAAGCATTATATTGTCAATGACACTGCTTCAGATTGTATTGTTTGTGAAAACAGACTGCCACACTGTCCTTGAACAAACTTTGTCACCTGCATCTGCATGCAATAGACTAGAGATAGAGAGATAGAGAGAGATAGAGAGAGCGAGAGAGACAGAGAATTGTCCAATAACATAACTCAAAAGAGCCTGGCTGTGTGTATATGTCTGTGTTGGTATGTGGGTGAAATATCAAACCTAAAATGTAGGCAATATTCTTGTAAATGACAAGGCCTGCGGTGGGAACACATCCATAATTCATTTCATAGTCTATGTCAGCCTTCACAGAGGACCTGTGATGCAACACACACACTCATGCACACACACTGCAGACCTGACACAATCACTGAGCTCCCAAAGCAGGTTCATGACCCATAATCCCATAACTGAAAGACAATAAGAGAGGAAATGCAACAGTGTGTGATGAGTACTGTAAGCCTGCGGGTGGTGGTAATAGCAGCAACAGCATCACACAGCCACAGAGAGAGACACACATACAAACATGATGGGACTTCTGCTGCTAGCTGGGAGGCCAGACAGACCAAAGCAAGCCTGCTCTAATTAGCTACAGTACTCACTAGCATGGATGGGAAGGTGGGGCTGGCTGGTCCACATAGTATTAACTAGACTCCATGGTATACATACAGTATATGCTTATGGGTGGTTTGAGCACTGAATGCTGATTGGCTGACAGCTGTGGTATATCAGATCATATACCACGGGTATGACAAAACATTTGTTTTTACTGCTCTAATTACGTTGATAACCAGTTTATAATAACAATAAGGCACCTTGAGGGTTAGTCGTATATGGTCAATATACCACGGCTAAGGGCTGTATCCAGGCACTCCACGTTATGTTGAGCTTAAGAACAGTCCTTAGCCGGGGAATATTGGCCATATACCACACCTCCTCGTGCCTTATTGCTTAAATAGACATACAGTACATACAGGTAACTGTCAAAATAAAGGAAACACCAACATAAAGGGTCTTAATGGAGCATTGGGCACCACGAGCCAGATCAGATTCATATTCTACAAGTGTCTGGATGTCTATTGGAGTAATGTGACACCATTCTTAAACAAAAAACGATGATGGTGGTGGAAAACGCCATCTCAGGCGCTACCTCAGAATCTCAATTGGGTTGAGACCTGGTGACAGACACATACACACTTTACTCAAGTGTTTCCTTTATTTTGGCAGTTACATGCACATACAACACACAGTGCATACAGGGTACAGAGGGCATACAGAGACACTTTCAAACTGGATGTTATCATTACAAAACACCACAATGCAATTTGTACCAAAACTAAATGTTGACCACAGGAGCCAAGCAGCTGCTATTTTCTTACTGATGGATCACCAATATTCACCTTATCCTGTGTATTCTAAAGGTCAGTTTATACTTGGTCTGACGACATGTCTGTAGACAATTAGAATGGGACAAGTGTCACTGGTCAAAACGACATTGAATTTATACTCCAGTGGAATGTCTGCAGACCGTCACTACAGCTGTCAGTTTCTGTGTCGCACATGAAAAAAGTTGAAGTCTCTGTGACAACGTCCGTTGTCATGGTTACCAGACTGCCACAGCAACCAGTCAAATTCCGCAGGTGCAGGAGTTCTAAAATTCTTTGATAGAATGGCCTACTTTTATTCCGTCTCACTGCCCCAAACATGAAGCAGACCAAACTATTTGGTCCTTTAAAATCCTGCTGTATGTAAAATATTGTGTGAAATAAATAAATGTGACACATAATGATGTTTGATTCCAACATTAGGGCTGTTTTCTTAAAGACGTTAATTCCGCTTCGTGTTTTGTTCCCTTGCCACGATACTAACGAGTATTGCGATACTGGAATAGTACCGGACCTATTAAAAAGCAGAAGAACAGAGACGTACTGTACACTATGAACACCAATTACAGAGCTCTTCCTGCACCGATGGGTTTTAGTCTTGCCTCATCCCACCAGCCACTTCATTTGATTTAATAAACTTTCCCTTTTCTTCCCAGAGGGAGCACCAGTTAAAATCATTCCTGTGTAGAGGTGTCCTTGAGATACCAGCCAATGTAGCCACAGCTTTTAATTTAAACCCTCCTTTCCCTTCTTCCAGCTACACTCCAACCTCCATAGCTGGGCTTACACTCTGTCTGACCTGGCTGGAGGAGATGTCCTGCCTGACCTGGCTGGAGGAGATGTCCTGCCTGACCTGGCTGGAGGAAATGTCTTGCCTGACCTGGCTGGAGGAGATGTCCTGCCTGACCTGGCTGGAGGAAATGTCCTGCCTGACCTGGCTGGAGGAGATGTCCTGCCTGACCTGGCTGGAGGAGATGTCCTGCCTGACCTGGCTGGAGGAGATGTCCTGCCTGACCTGGCTGGAGGAAATGTCCTGCCTGACCTGGCTGGAGGAGATGTCCTGCCTGACCTGGCTGGAGGAAATGTCTTGCCTGACCTGGCTGGAGGAGATGTCCTGCCTGACCTGGCTGGAGGAAATGTCCTGCCTGACCTGGCTGGAGGAGATGTCCTGCCTGACCTGGCTGGAGGAGATGTCCTGCCTGACCTGGCTGGAGGAGATGTCCTGCCTGACCTGGCTGGAGGAAATGTCCTGCCTGACCTGGCTGGAGGAAAGGTCCAGCCTGACCTGGCTGGAGGAAATGTCCTGCCTGACCTGGCTGGAGGAGATGTCTTGCCTGACCTGGCTGGAGGAGATGTCTTGCCTGACCTGGCTGGAGGAGATGTCCTGCCTGACCTGGCTGGAGGAGATGTCCTGCCAGACCTGGCTGGAGGAGATGTCCTACCTGACCTGGCTGGAGGAGATGTCTTGCCTGACCTGGCTGGAGGAGATGTCCTGCCTGCCCTGGCTGGAGGAGATGTCCTGCCTGACCTGGCTGGAGGAGATGTCCTGCCTGACCTGGCTGGAGGAAATGTCTTGCCTGACCTGGCTGGAGGAGATGTCCTGCCTGACCTGGCTGGAGGAAATGTCCTGCCTGACCTGGCTGGAGGAGATGTCCTGCCTGACCTGGCTGGAGGAGATGTCCTGCCTGACCTGGCTGGAGGAGATGTCCTGCCTGACCTGGCTGGAGGAAATGTCCTGCCTGACCTGGCTGGAGGAGATGTCCTGCCTGACCTGGCTGGAGGAAATGTCTTGCCTGACCTGGCTGGAGGAGATGTCCTGCCTGACCTGGCTGGAGGAAATGTCCTGCCTGACCTGGCTGGAGGAAATGTCCTGCCTGACCTGGCTGGAGGAGATGTCCTGCCTGACCTGGCTGGAGGAAATGTCTTGCCTGACCTGGCTGGAGGAGATGTCCTGCCTGACCTGGCTGGAGGAGATGTCTTTCCTGACCTGGCTGGAGGAAATGTCCTGCCTGACCTGGCTGGAGGAGATGTCTTGCCTGACCTGGCTGGAGGAGATGTCCTGCCTGACCTGGCTGGAGGAAATGTCCTAACTTGTCCCTTCCACCCTGCTCTTGACCCTCTCTGAACCTGCTGACTGTTGACCTCTGTCTTGGTCATATCCACTCTCTCGCCCCTCTCTGTATCTCTCTTGACCCTGTCCATTATATCTCTCACTAGACCTCAATAGTCTTCATCTCCAGACTGCCAGCGAGGGTGCACCACTTCTTCCTGACCTTGACCCACTGTCACTGTGACCATGGTCTACATTAGGAAGGACCCAACCTCCAGTCAGCAGTGACCTCCGACTGGCATGGGTCCCTCTGAACCGAGCCTTACACAATGGCCTCCAGACTGTCATGGGTCCCTCAGCACCAAACCTCCCAGTGGCCTCCAGACTGTCATGGGTCCCTCAGCACCAAACCTCCCAGTGGCCTCCAGACTGTCATGGGTCCCTCAGCACCAAACCTCCCAGTGGCCTCCAGACTGTCATGGGTCCCTCAGCACCAAACCTCCCAGTGGCCTCCAGACTGTCATGGGTCCCTCAGCACCAGACCTCCCAGTGGCCTCCAGACTGTCATGGGTCCCTCAGCACCAAACCTCCCAGTGGCCTCGAGACTGTCATGGGTCCCTCAGCACCAAACCTCCCAGTGGCCTCCAGACTGTCATGGGTCCCTCAGCACCAAACCTCCCAGTGGCCTCCAGACTGTCATGGGTCCCTCAGCACCAAACCTCCCAGTGGCCTCCAGACTGTCATGGGTCACTCAGCACCAAACCTCCCAGTGGCCTCCAGACTGTCATGGGTCACTCAGCACCAAACCTCCCAGTGGCCTCCAGACTGTCATGGGTCACTCAGCACCAAACCTCCCAGTGGCCTCCAGACTGTCATGGGTCACTCAGCACCAAACCTCCCAGTGGCCTCCAGACTGTCATGGGTCCCTCTGCACCAAGCCTCCCAGTGGCCTCCAGATTGGCCTGGGTCCCTCTGCACCAAACCTCCCAGTGGCCTCCAGATTGGCCTGGGTCCCTCTGCACCAAGCCTCCCAGTGGCCTCCAGATTGGCCTGGGTCCCTCTGCACCAAACCTCCCAGTGGCCTCCAGATTGGCCTGGGTCCCTCTGCACCAAGCCTCCCAGTGGCCTCCAGACTGTCATGGGTCCCTCTGCACCAAACCTCCCAGTGGCCTCCAGATTGGCCTGGGTCCCTCTGCACCAAGCCTCCCAGTGTCCTCCAGATTGGCCTGGGTCCCTCTGCACCAAGCCTCCCAGTGGCCTCCAGATTGGCCTGGGTCCCTCTGCACCAAACCTCCCAGTGGCCTCCAGCCTGACCTGGGTCCCTCTGCACCAAACCTCCCAGTGGCCTCCAGATTGGCCTGGGTCCCTCTGCACCAAACCTCCCAGTGGCCTCCAGATTGGCCTGGGTCCCTCTGCACCAAGCCTCCAAGTGGCCTCCAGATTGGCCTGGGTCCCTCTGCACCAAGCCTCCCAGTGGCCTCCAGCCTGGCCTGGGTCCCTCTGCACCAAACCTCTCAGGGCTATCCCTTTCTCAATCTCTTTCCTTCTCAATTTCCTTTTTTTCAATTTAAAGGGGCTTTATTGTCATGGGAAACATGTTTACATTGCCAAAGCATGTGAAATAGATAATAAACACTTAGTGAAATAAACAATACAAAATTAACAGTAAACATAACACTTACAAAAGTTCCAAAATAATAAAGACATTTCAAATGTCATATTATGTCTATATACAGTGCTGTAATGATGTGCAAATATTTAAAGTACAAAATGGAAAATAAATAAACATAAATATAGGTTGTATTTACAATGGTGTTTGTTCTTCACTAGTTACCCTTTTCTTGTGGCAACAGGTCACAAATCTTGCTGCTGTGATGGCACACTGTGGAATTTCACCCAATAGATATGGGAGTTTCTCAAAATTGGATTTGTTTTTTTCGAATACTTTGTGGGTCTGTGTAATCGGAGGGAAATATGCCTCTCTAATATGGTCATACATTTGGCAGGAGGTTAGGAAGTGCAGCTCAGTTTCCACCTCATTTTGTGGGCAGTGTGCACATAGCCTGTCTTCTCTTGAGAGCCAGGTCTGCATACGGCGGCCTTTCTCAATAGCAAGGCTATGCTCACTGAGTCTGTACATAGTCAAACATTTCCTTAATTTTGGGTCCGTCACAGTGGTCAGGTATTCTGCAACTGTGTACTCTCTGTTTCGAGCCAAATAGCATTCTAGTTTGCTCTGTTTTTTGTACATTTTTCTAATGTGTCAAGTAAATAATGACTGTCTCCTCTCTCTCTCTCTGTGTCAGAGACATGCTACTGTACCAGCCATAATGACTGTCTCCTCTCTCTCTCTCTGTGTCAGAGACATGCTACTGTACCAGCCATAATGACTGTCTCCTCTCTCTCTCTCTCTGTCAGAGACATGCTACTGTACCAGCCATAATGACTGTCTCCTCTCTCTCTCTCTCTGTGTCAGAGACATGCTACTGTACCAGCCATAATGACTGTCTCCTCTCTCTCTCTCTCTGTCAGAGACATGCTACTGTACCAGCCATAATGACTGTCTCCTCTCTCTCTCGCTCTGTCAGAGACATGCTACTGTACCAGCCATAATGACTGTCTCCTCTCTCTCTCTGTGTGTCAGAGACATGCTACTGTACCAGCCATAATGACTGTCTCCTCTCTCTCAGTCAGAGACATGCTACTGTACCAGCCGTAATGACTTTCTCCTCTCTCTCTCTCTGTGTCAGAGACATGCTACTGTACCAGCCATAATGAATGTCTCCTCTCTATCTTTTTCTCTCTCTCTCTGTCAGAGACATGCTACTGTACCAGCCATAATGACTTTCTCCTCTCTCTCTCTCTGTGTCAGAGACATGCTACTGTACCAGCCATAATGACTGTCTCCTCTCTCTCTCTCTCTGTCAGAGACATGCTACTGTACCAGCCATAATGACTTTCTCCTCTCTCTCTCTCTCTCTCTCTCTCTCTGTGTCAGAGACATGCTACTGTACCAGCCATAATGACTTTCTCCTCTCTCTCTCTCTGTGTCAGAGACATGCTACTGTACCAGTCATAATGACTGTCTCCTCTCTCTCTCTCTGTGTCAGAGACATGCTACTGTACCAGCCATAATGACTGTCTCCTCTCTCTCTCTCTGTGTCAGAGACATGCTACTGTACCAGCCATAATGACTTTCTCCTCTCTATCTTTTTCTCTCTCTCTCTGTCAGAGACATGCTACTGTACCAGCCATAATGACTTTCTCCTCTCTCTCTCTCTGTGTCAGAGACATGCTACTGTACCAGCCATAATGACTGTCTCCTCTCTCTCTCTCTGTGTGAGAATGTGTTACCATAACCTTTGACCCCCAAAAGACAGGGGGAGCAGAAACCTGCTGCCATGAAAACAGAAACCTTGGCGACTATAAGTGCAATCACTTAAATTATAATTTGTCTCTCTCTCTCTGTCGTTCTTTCTTTTTATCTCACTAAAGATGTTTTACAAGAAAGTGAGACAGATAGAAGGGGGAAAGAGTTGACTTGCTAGATGTCCTTTACTGTTGGACAGAACAGAGTAAACAGGCGTCCCTGAACAGTAACCCAGCATGTATCCAGACACAGCTAGACACAGAACAGTAACCCAGCATGTATCCAGACACAGCTAGACACAGAACAATAACCCAGCATGTATCCAGACACAGAACAGTAACCCAGCATGTATCTAGACACAGAACAATAACCCAGCATGTATCTAGACACAGAACAATAACCCAGCATGTATCCAGACACAGAACAGTAACCCAGCATGTATCTAGACACAGAACAGTAACCCAGCATGTATCTAGACACAGAACAATAACCCAGCATGTATCCAGACACAGAACAATAACCCAGCATGTATCTAGACACAGAACAATAACCCAGCATGTATCCAGACACAGAACAGTAACCCAGCATGTATCTAGACACAGAACAGTAACCCAGCATGTATCTAGACACAGAACAGTAACCCAGCATGTATCCAGACACAGAACAGTAACCCAGCATGTATCCAGACACAGCTAGACACAGAACAGTAACCCAGCATGTATCTAGACACAGAACAATAACCCAGCATGTATCCAGACACAGAACAGTAACCCAGCATGTATCTAGACACAGGACAGTAACCCAGCATGTATCTAGACACAGAACAATAACCCAGCATGTATCCAGACACAGAACAATAACCCAGCATGTATCTAGACACAGAACAATAACCCAGCATGTATCCAGACACAGAACAGTAACCCAGCATGTATCTAGACACAGAACAGTAACCCAGCATGTATCTAGACACAGAACAGTAACCCAGCATGTATCCAGACACAGAACAGTAACCCAGCATGTATCCAGACACAGCTAGACACAGAACAGTAACCCAGCATGTATCTAGACACAGAACAGTAACCCAGCATGTATCTAGACACAGAACAGTAACCCAGCATGTATCCAGACACAGAACAGTAACCCAGCATGTATCCAGACACAGCTAGACACAGAACAGTAACCCAGCATGTATCTAGACACAGAACAGTAACCCAGCATGTATCTAGACACAGAACAGTAACCCAGCATGTATCCAGACACAGAACAGTAACCCAGCATGTATCCAGACACAGAACAGTAACCCAGCATGTATCTAGACACAGAACAATAACCCAGCATGTATCCAGACACAGAACAGTAACCCAGCATGTATCTAGACACAGAACAGTAACCCAGCATGTATCCAGACACAGAACAGTAACCCAGCATGTATCCAGACACAGAACAGTAACCCAGCATGTATCTAGACACAGAACAGTAACCCAGCATGTATCCAGACACAGAACAATAACCCAGCATGTATCCAGACACAGAACAGTAACCCAGCATGTATCCAGACACAGAACAGTAACCCAGCATGTATCCAGACACAGAACAATAACCCAGCATGTATCCAGACACAGAACAGTAACCCAGCATGTATCCAGACACAGAACAATAACCCAGCATGTATCCAGACACAGAACAATAACCCAGCATGTATCCAGACACAGAACAATAACCCAGCATGTATCCAGACACAGAACAGTAACCCAGCATGTATCTAGACACAGAACAGTAACCCAGCATGTATCCAGACACAGAACAGTAACCCAGCATGTATCTAGACACAGCTAGACACAGAACAGTAACCCAGCATGTATCTAGACACAGAACAGTAACCCAGCATGTATCCAGACACAGAACAGTAACCCAGCATGTATCCAGACACAGAACAGTAACCCAGCATGTATCTAGACACAGCTAGACACAGAACAGTAACCCAGCATGTATCTAGACACAGCTAGACACAGAACAGTAACCCAGCATGTATCTAGACACAGAACAGTAACCCAGCATGTATCCAGACACAGAACAGTAACCCAGCATGTATCCAGACACAGAACAGTAACCCAGCATGTATCCAGACATAGAACAGTAACCCAGCATGTATCCAGACACAGAACAATAACCCAGCATGTATCTAGACACAGAACAATAACTCAGCATGTATCTAGACACAGACCAGTAACCCAGCATGTATCTAGACACAGATCAGTAACCCAGCATGTATCTAGACACAGACCAGTAACCCAGCATGTATCCAGACACAGAACAATAACCCAGCATGTATCTAGACACAGACCAGTAACCCAGCATGTATCCAGACACAGAACAGTAACCCAGCATGTATCTAGACACAGAACAATAACTCAGCATGTATCTAGACACAGACCAGTAACCCAGCATGTATCTAGACACAGACCAGTAACCCAGCATGTATCCAGACACAGAACAATAACTCAGCATGTATCTAGACACAGACCAGTAACCCAGCATGTATCTAGACACAGACCAGTAACCCAGCATGTATCTAGACACAGACCAGTAACCCAGCATGTATCCAGACACAGAACAATAACCCAGCATGTATCTAGACACAGACCAGTAACCCAGCATGTATCTAGACACAGACCAGTAACCCAGCATGTATCCAGACACAGAACAATAACCCAGCATGTATCTAGACACAGCTAGACACAGAACAGTAACCCAGCATGTATCCAGACACAGACCAGTAACCCAGCATGTATCCAGACACAGACCAGTAACCCAGCATGTATCCAGACACAGAACAATAACCCAGCATGTATCTAGACACAGCTAGACACAGAACAGTAACCCAGCATGTATCTAGACACAGAACAATAACCCAGCATGTATCCAGACACAGAACAGTAACCCAGCATGTATCCAGACACAGAACAATAACCCAGCATGTATCTAGACACAGAACAGTAACCCAGCATGTATCCAGACACAGAACAATAACCCAGCATGTATCTAGACACAGAACAGTAACCCAGCATGTATCTAGACACAGAACAGTAACCCAGCATGTATCTAGACACAGAACAGTAACCCAGCATGTATCTAGACACAGAACAGTAACCCAGCATGTATCTAGACACAGAACAGTAACCCAGCATGTATCCAGACACAGAACAGTAACCCAGCATGTATCTAGACACAGAACAATAACCCAGCATGTATCCAGACACAGAACAGTAACCCAGCATGTATCCAGACACAGAACAATAACCCAGCATGTATCTAGACACAGAACAGTAACCCAGCATGTATCTAGACACAGACCAGTAACCCAGCATGTATCTAGACACAGCTAGACACAGAACAGTAACCCAGCATGTATCTAGACACAGAACAGTAACCCAGCATGTATCTAGACACAGAACAGTAACCCAGCATGTATCTAGACACAGAACAGTAACCCAGCATGTATCTAGACACAGAACAGTAACCCAGCATGTATCCAGACACAGAACAGTAACCCAGCATGTATCTAGACACAGAACAATAACCCAGCATGTATCCAGACACAGAACAGTAACCCAGCATGTATCCAGACACAGAACAATAACCCAGCATGTATCTAGACACAGAACAGTAACCCAGCATGTATCTAGACACAGAACAGTAACCCAGCATGTATCTAGACACAGCTAGACACAGAACAGTAACCCAGCATGTATCTAGACACAGAACAGTAACCCAGCATGTATCCAGACACAGCTAGACACAGAACAGTAACCCAGCATGTATCTAGACACAGAACAGTAACCCAGCATGTATCTAGACACAGAACAGTAACCCAGCATGTATCCAGACACAGAACAGTAACCCAGCATGTATCTAGACACAGAACAGTAACCCAGCATGTATCTAGACACAGCTAGACACAGAACAGTAACCCAGCATGTATCTAGACACAGAACAGTAACCCAGCATGTATCCAGACACAGCTAGACACAGAACAGTAACCCAGCATGTATCTAGACACAGAACAGTAACCCAGCATGTATCTAGACACAGAACAGTAACCCAGCATGTATCCAGACACAGAACAGTAACCCAGCATGTATCTAGACACAGAACAGTAACCCAGCATGTATCCAGACACAGAACAGTAACCCAGCATGTATCTAGACACAGAACAGTAACCCAGCATGTATCCAGACACAGAACAGTAACCCAGCATGTATCCAGACACAGAACAGTAACCCAGCATGTATCCAGACACAGAACAATAACCCAGCATGTATCTAGACACAGAACAGTAACCCAGCATGTATCCAGACACAGAACAATAACCCAGCATGTATCTAGACACAGAACAGTAACCCAGCATGTATCTAGACACAGAACAGTAACCCAGCATGTATCCAGACACAGAACAATAACCCAGCATGTATCTAGACACAGAACAGTAACCCAGCATGTATCCAGACACAGAACAGTAACCCAGCATGTATCTAGACACAGAACAGTAACCCAGCATGTATCCAGACACAGCTAGACACAGAACAGTAACCCAGCATGTATCCAGACACAGAACAATAACCCAGCATGTATCCAGACACAGAACAGTAACCCAGCATGTATCCAGACACAGCTAGACACAGACATACACACACAAACTTCACAGTCAAAATAGAGGAAGGAATACACATTTAAATAAGAACGGAGCTTTCAAAACAGACTAATGAAAACAGCAAGCGTTCAAATAAAGCCAAGAGAACATTCACAAACATTTATTCTTCTTTGCTAAAACAGAACAACTGAAAATGAGTCATTTCACCACAGCTGGCCGCAGTGCTGTGTTTGCAAACCTTCATATATTAATGCAGACAGTGAAGTGTTTGGGGCTTTGTAATTGACTGAATTTGATTACATTAAGAGTGTTAAACGGGTCCCCATAACTGAGCCGCTGTCTGAGAGCTGGGGATGGATCCATTATACTCTGTAGTGTAGGAGAAGAAACTGCTGGCAGTGGGGTAGCCATTACGGCTCACACTACACAGCCATGATGTTCTCAGGCCTGAGGCAGGGATAGATGGATATGGCTGTTTCTCTTTACATAGTGACTTTTGACCTCTGACCTAAAGCCTACATATCCTCACAGAGTCAGCGTAAGGCCTATGGCAGCTAAAGTGGGCTAGTGGAATACAGGGAAAGTTACACAATATGGAGAAAATTCAGAAAATATATGATACTGTTTCATACAAATGGTAAAGAAGTAAAAATGATCAGCAGGAGAGAGAAGGGGTATGGGAGAGAGGGATATAGGAGAGAGAAGGGGTATGGGAGAGAGAGGGATATAGGAGAGAGAAGGGGTATGGGAGAGAGGGATATAGGAGAGAGAAGGGGTATGGGAGAGAGAGGGATATAGGAGAGAGAAGGGGTATGGGAGAGAGAGATATAGGAGAGAGAAGGGGTATGGGAGAGAGAGATATAGGAGAGAGAAGGGGTATGGGAGAGAGAGGGATATAGGAGAGAGAAGGGGTATGGGAGAGAGAGAGAGAAGGGGCATGGGAGAGAGAGGGATATAGGAGAGAGAAGGGGTATGGGAGAGAGAGAGAGAAGGATGCACAATATATCGGTGAACATATCGGAATCGGACGACATTAGCTAAAGGTGCCAACATCGGCACGATGTCTAATTAAACACCGATGTGCAAAACCGATGTTAACGCTGACGTGCAAACCTATATAACATAGGTAGATGACGTAATGACGCCACGAGAAATACAGCGCTACACAGAGAAGCAGAAAAATATTAAGCAAACTCTTCCAACAACTAAACAAGTTCAAGTCCAGCAGTCACTTGAAAGAGTATGAACATTTCAGCGAGATAACTCAAAGGCAAAATCCATTAACGCCAAGATAAAGGAATTCAATGCCCTTTACAATCAACCCTTCTCTGTTGTGGATGATGTTGGCTTTCGCTGACTGGTTGAGCACCTCGAGCCCCTGTACACACTACCAAGTAGGCACTATTTTTCAGATGCTGCCCTACCGGAGATACACAGTATTGTTGAAACGTACATCTATGAGCTCACTGCTATTAGCTTCCCGACTGACATTTGGACCAGCGATGTCTGCCCCATGAGCATGCTGAGTCTGACAGCACAATGGGTCGACGAGGATTTGGTACTGAGGAAAGCCGTATTGCATGCTGAAGAATGTGCTGGTTCTCATACCGCTGCTGCCATTTCAATGGCATTTGAGAACATATTTGAAACATGAACACCCTCCTAGCGCCATTTGAACTTGACTGGAGAAAAACGCTAATCAACTGTCTGCAGCAGACGTGATACCCATGGCATTGAAACGCCTGCTCAACAAAACTGCCGACAGACCGGGGGGGTTAAAACTTACAAAACTACTCGAGGCTGTGAACAAGCAATTCGGTGGCATTGTCTCTGAGCCTCTTTACAGTGTTGCCATCAATCTCGATGCTAGGTACAAGAACCGCTACTTCGATGCAGACAAGAAACAGGGTTTATGTGAAATGTTACATACACAGCTGGACAAGATGGAAACAGACACAGTGACAGTGCGCACCGAGGAAGCGAGGCATCGGACAGACAGCTGAAACTTCACTGCTTGACATGTATGATGAAATCCTGGTTGAGACTGAACAAATGAACAATGAAACAGCACAGCAAGTGAAAGAAATAGGTTTTGATTATGTTTTACTGGTAATGGGGACGTACGTAAATGCCAACAAAATAACATTTTGGTCATTGTGTGTATGGTGTGTGTGTGTGTGTGTGTGTGTGTGACATTTATTTAAGTAGGAAAGTCAGTAAGAACAAATTCTTATTTACAAAGACGGCCAAACCTGGACGACGCTGGGCCAATTGTGTGCCGCCCTATGGGACTCCCAATCACGGCCGGATGTGATACATTCTGGATTCGAACCAGGGACTGTAGTGACACCTCTTGCACTGAGATGCAGTGACTAACCCCGCTGCATCCGTGTGTGTGTGTTAACTATTTAACTGTAATAGAATGCTTAAAAGGCCACAAAGATTTTAAATATCGGTTAGTGGTAACGGTTTTTTATTTGCAAGGAAAATATCGGATATCGGTATCGGCCAAAAATGTCATTTCGGTGCATCCCTAGAGAGAGAAGGGGAACAAAAGGAGTGACAACAAATGAGAAGGTGGCACAGGGGTAAAGAAAAGGGAGGTGGAGAGGTGGAGGTACAAAAACAGTCAAAACAAAAAGGTCAAGGTGAAGGGGGAATAAGACGGAGTGAATACAAAACTAAAATGAATCCTCACAGGGAGTAACTAGGAGTCATACACTACTGACCGTGGTAATGACAGAAAGACAGTCTTGAAGCTGAGCCAGCATGTCAAACAACCACCACTCAATGTCAGAGAGCACTTTACCTGGTGGTGCACACAAACACGTACCCAAATACACCTAACACACACAAACACGTACCCAAATACACCTAACACACACAAACACGTACCCAAATACACCTAACACACACAAACACGTACCCAACACGTACCCAACACGTACCCAAATACACCTAACACACACAAACACGTACCCAAATACACCTAACACACACAAACACTTAAACACACACACTAAAGATAGAACCCATTTCTATGAACCTTTGTAAAGCAGGTTGTAATTAAAGGCAGTGAAGACAGCAGAGACTCTCTGTAGTACTATGGTCTTCTGAGGAGACAGAGAGGCAGGGCTGAATAATGTATGAATATGAAAACCTCTATGGATGGGATTGTTACATCTTATCAGTGACTATAGGCTATGAAATATGAAAACCACTATGGATGGGTGTGTTACATCTTATCAGTGACTATAGGCTATGAAATATGAAAACCACTATGGATGGGTGTGTTACATCTTATCAGTGGCTATAGGCTATGAAATATGAAAACCACTATTTTATTTTATTTTTATTTTACCGTTATTTTACCAGGTAAGTTGACTGAGAACACGTTCTCATTTGCAGCAACGACCTGGGGAATAGTTACAGGGGAGAGGAGGGGGATGAATGAGCCAATTGTAAACTGGGGATTATTAGGTGACCATGATGGTTTGAGGGCCAGATTGGGAATTTAGCCAGGACACCGGGGTTAACACCGATAATCTTACGATAAGTGCCATGGGTTCTTTAATGACCTCAGAGAGTCAGGACACCCGTTTAACGTCCCATCCGAAAGACGGCACCCTACACAGGGCAGTGTCCCCAATCACTGCCCTGGGGCATTGGGTGGGTGTGTTACATCTTATCAGTGACTATAGGCTATGAAATATGAAAACCACTATGGATGGGTGTGTTACATCTTATCAGTGACTATAGGCTATGAAATATGAAAACCACTATGAATGGGTTTGTTACATCTTATCAGTGACTATAGGCTATGAAATATGAAATTCATTAGATGGTTTGCTACATATATCTGCAAGTAGTACATGTTCTGGAAGTCTGCTTGTTTCACCGTTAAAGGCACAACACAGTGATCGATATGTGCTACCGACAATGTAGCACATAACGTAGTATACATAGCATAGTTATTGAAAACTGTGGATAACTGGGATACATAAACGCCATGTGAGGAAGTGTTTGTACAGTTAGAGCAAGGGAAAATAAACTAAACCTGTGAGTGGCAAGTTTATTTAGACGAGAGGATGAAATATGTATGATAGTAATATACAGCAGCAGGGACAGACAAGAACAAACTGTCATATCATTTGAGTTCCTGCCCCTGCTGTTGTTTGCTCATAGAGAAACACATACAGAAACACACATGTCAATTTACCCTCAAACACACGGTGAGGGCAAGCTCTGAACTAATAACCCGAGCAAAGACAAATACTCTCTCTCTCTACCTCTCTCTACCTCTCTCTACTTCTCTTTCTCTAACACTCTCCACCTCTCTCTCCCTTTCTTTGATGGTATATTCTCGCAGGAAAACTCTCGCTTGGTTTGACAGGACATTAGTGTAAATTAGCACCTCATTATACCTGATGAGCCCTGCTGCAGCTCAGCTAATGACCCCTGAAACAGAGGAGGACAACACACACAAAGGTGTGTTGGATTGTTGACTGTGTGGGAAATTGTGTGTTTCTGATGAGAACATAATAATAAATACTATTAATTTAAAAGATGTATGTGTGTGTGTGTGTGTGTGTGTGTGTGTGTGTGTGTGTGTGTGTGTGTGCGTGCGTGCGTGCGTGCGTGCGTGCGTGCGTGCGTGCGTGCGTGCGTGCGTGTTGTGTGTGTGTGTGTGTGTGTGTGTGTGTGTGTGTGGTGTGCCACATGCTGTCCCTCTGTTCGTGTTTCAATGTTACATAAGAAGGGATGCAATGTGAATATTCTAACACAGACTTCCATCGCCAGCTGAGAGCCCAGACACTCACACACTATCTTTATCTCTCTCGCTCACACACACACAGACCCTGCAGACACACTCACTCTCTATCGTTGTCATTCGCCCTCTCCTCCACTATTCTCTCTCTTATCATGCAGTCAGCCAGGCGTGAGACGGCACCGCTTTGGGTGTCAGAGGCTCCCTGCCAGCCTGCTGTAGCGTTAACACACGTCCAGACACAGCATGCGCTGCACTGCTGCCTGGCCTCTCATACAGCTGGTACATCCACATAGACCCAACACATCCTACTACAGCAACCAGACATCCCAGCCAGCGCTAACATTATCACCACTGTTAACAGCATCACTAAACACTAACAGCAGACAGGCACACACGTCCACAGCACCAACAAGAAAGCATTAGGCCATCATTGTAAATAACAAGGTGTTCTTAACTGACATTCCTAGTTAAATAAAGGTGAAATTAAAAATAAAAAATTATATTAGAGGTCTGACAACACGGCATCTTTTTTGTTATTTTGACCAGTTGTCATTTTCTGCAAATAAATGCTCTAAATGACCAAATTTTTATTTTGAATTTGGGAGACATGTTGTCAGTAGTATATAGAATAAAACAAACATTTTCATTTTACCCAAACACATACCTATAAATAGTAAAACCAGAGAAACTGATCATTTTGCAGTGGTCTCTTAATTTTTTCCAGAGCTGTGTGTATATATATATATATATATCTTTCTCTCTCTCTCTCTCGATCTCTGTTCCTCCCTACCTTTCTCTCTCCCTCCCCTGGGGTTTGTATCCAGACAGAGCCCCCCCAGACATCTGACTGACTCAGTACCAGCTCAAAGCCTGTCGTCATTGGGACACCATTAAATGGTGCTGTAGGGGGACTGCTACTGGTGTTTCAGTCTGGAGAAAAATAGTTTGGGCGGCGGTGGCACTGCATTGAATTGGTAGTGTGAGTGTGAGATGTAATGATCAATTCACTGATGTTTCTTAGAGGTCCTCTCTTGTAAAGACCACTCTGGTGAGGTACACAAGCCCATAGGCTTTTATTCTGCTTCCAATAGGGTTTCTGACAAACGTGATGTTAATTACCTTCTAATTACTTTCTTACTGTCATACTCCACAGTCTGTGTACCTAAGAGGCAACAGAGAGAGAGACTTTATGAATCCTTAAGTATGTATGGTATCCCCCCTTGGAAGATAGTATGCTGCATAAGTTATTCAAATCATTAGTATTACAACTGCACATTCTGTTCATTAAAACTGTTGAGAGCTGTCAGAAATCAATACATGAATGCAATTGGGGTTGCTAAGGCAATAGCCTTAAGTTTACATATTTTAGTTTACACCCCCCCCCCCCCCCTAGGTCCAGGTTGTTGTCCCTCAGTACTGTAGTTCTTCTGTTTAGCATTCACACTCATCCTTGGTCTGTGAGTCGTGGCATCGTTCCATCCATTATTCAAGGCTGTGTGGCTGTGAGATCCATGGACCTGGATCCAGACACGTCCCAAAATACCCACAGACAGTACCGTTGGGCTAGCGGCCATGTCTAGGTTAGCCTACTGGAGACACTGGTGTTTCAGGTCATGCTACTGATGCTAATGCTAGCGGTGCTGCAGTAGCCAGAGTTAAGTGCTCTGACCTAATTATTATTATTTAATTTTTTTTTAAATATTTTTTAACCTTTATTTAACCAGGTAGGCCAGTTGAGAACAAGTTCTCATTTACAACTGCGACCTGGCCAAGATAAAGCCAAGCAGTGTGACACAAACAACAACATAGAGTTACACATGGAATAAACAAAAGTACAGTCAATAAGACAATAAAAAAAATCTATATACAGTGTGTGCAAATGGAGTAAGGAGGTTAGGCAATAAATAGACCATAGTAGCGAAGTAATTACAATTTAGCAATATTAACACTGGAATGATATATGTGCAGATGATGATGTGCAAGTAGAAATACTGGTGTGCAAAAGAACAAAAAAAAGTAAATAAATAAATATGGGGATGAGGTAGGTAGTTGAATGGGCTATTTACAGATGGGTTGTGTACACCTGCAGCGATCGGTACGCTGCTCAGATAGCTGATGCTTAAAGTTAGTGAGGGAGATATAAGTCTGCAATTTCTGCAATTCGTTCCAGTCATTGGCAGCAGAGAACTGGAAGGAAATGCAGCCAAAGGGGATGTTGGCTTTGGGGGAGACCAGTGAAATATACCTGCTGGAGCGCGTGCTACGGGTAGGTGTTGCTATTGTGACCAGTGAGCTGAGATAAGGCGGAGCTTTACCTAGCAAAGGCTTATAGAGGACCTGGAGCCAGTGGGTTTGGTGACGAATATGTAGCGAGGGCCAGCCGATAAGAGCATACAGGTCACAGTGGTGGGTGGTATATGGGGCTTTGATGACAAAACGGATGGCACTGTGATAGACTGCATCTTATTTGCTGAGTAGAGGCTATTTTGTAAATGACATCGCCGAAGTCGAGGATTGGTAGGATGGTCAGTTTTACGAGGGTATGTTTGGCAGCATGAGTGAATGAGGCTTTGTTGCGAAATAGGAATCCGATTCTAGATTTAATTTTGGATTGGTAATATGAGTCTTGAAGGAGAGTTTACAGTCTAGCCAGAGACCTAGGTATTTGTAGTTGTGCACATATTCTAAGTCAGAACCGTCCAGAGTAGTGATGCTAGTCGGGTGGGCGGGTGCGGGCAGTGATCGGTTGAAGAGCATGCATTTAGTTTTACTAGCGTTTAAGAGCAGTTGGAGGCCATGGAAGGAGTGTTGTATGGCATTGAAGCTCGTTTGGAGGTTTATTAACACAGTGTACAAAGAAGGGTGTATAAAGAGTATAAAGTGTACAAAGAAAGATGTATACAGAATGGTGTCGTCTGCGTAGAGATGGATCAAGGAGTCACCCGCAGCAAGAGCGACATCTTTGATGTATACAGAAAAGAGTCAGCCCGAGAATTGAACCCTGTGGTACCCCCATAGAGACTGCCAGAGGTCCGGACAACAGGCCCTCTGATTTGACACACTGAACTCTATCTGAGAAGTAGTTGGTGAACCAGGCAAGGCAGTCATTTGAGAAACCAAGGCTGTTGAGTCCGCCGATAAGAATACGGTGATTGACAGAGTCGAAAGCCTTGGCCAGGTCGATGAAGACGGCTGCACAGTACGGTCTTTTATCGATGGCGGTTATGATATCGTTTAGGACCTTGAGCGTGGCTGAGGTGCACCCGTGACCAGCACAGAAACCGGATTGCACAGTGGAGAAGGTACGGTGGGATTCGAAATGGTCAGTGATCTGTTTGTTAACTTGGTTTTCGAAGACTTTAGAAAGGCAGGGCAGGATGGATATAGGTCTGTAACAGTTTGGGTCTAGAGTGTCACCCCCTTTGAAGAGGGCGATGACTGCGGCAGCTTTCCAATCTTTAGGAATCTTGGACGATACGAAAGAGAGATTGAACAAACTAGTAATAGTGGTTGCAACAATGGTAGCGGATCATTTTAGAAAGAAAGGGTCCAGATTGTCTAGCCCAGCTGATTTGTAGGGGTCCAGGTTTTGCAGCTCTTTCAGATCATCAGCTATATGGATTTGGGTGAAGGAGAAGCTGGGGAGGCTTAGGCAAGTAGCTGCGAGGGGTGCGGAGCTGTTGGCCGAGGTAGGGGTAGCCAGGAGGAAAGCATGGCCAGCCGTAGAGAAATGCTTATTGAAATTCTCGATTATCGTGGATTTATCGGTGATGCCAAGAAAATAAGTTCATATACATTTTTTAACAAACAATACTAATGTTTCAAATTAGGAAGAGTTCAGAAATCAATATTTGGTGGAATAAGCCTGATTTTCAACACACACACACACACACACACACATATATACACATATATATACACACACACACACACACACAGATATGTATATACCCACACACACATGTACGTATATACACACACACACACACACACACACACACACACACACATACATATTTATACAGTACCAATCAAAAGTTTGGACACACCTACTCATGCAAGGGTTTATCTTCATTTTTTACTATTTTCTACATTGTAGAATAATAGTGAAGACATCACAACTATGAAATAACACGGAATCATGTAGTAACCAAAAAAAAGAGTTAAACAAATCAAAATATATTTCATATGTTAGATTCTTCAAAGTAGTCACCCTTTGCCTTGATGACAGCTTTGCACACTCTTGGCATTCTCTCAACCAGCTAAATGAGGAATGCTTTTCCAACAGTCTTGAAGGAGTTCCCACATTTGTTGAGCACTTGTTGGCTGCTTTTCCTTCACTCTACCTTGTGGTTAGAGCGGTGGGCCAGTAACCGAAAGGTTGCTAGATCGAATCCCCGAGCTGACATGGTAAAAATCTGTCGTTCAGACCCTGAAAAAGGCAGTTAACCCACTGTTCGTAGGCCGTCATTGTAAATAAGAATTTGTTCTTAACTGACTTGCCTAGTTAAATAAATGTAAAAAATTAAAAATAAACTCTGTGGTCCAACTCATCCCAAACCATCTCAATTGGGTTGAGGTCAGGTAATTGTGGAGGCCAGGTCATCTGATGCAGCACTCCATCACTCTCCTTGGTCAAATAGCCCTTACACAGCCCGTTGAAAAAACTAATTATAGTCTGACTAAAAGCAAACCAGATGGGATGGCGTATCGCTGCAGAATGCTGTGCTTTGAATTCTAAATAAATCACTGACAGTGTCACCAGCAAAAAAAAAACACACCATCACACCTCCTCCTCCATGCTTCACGGTGGGAACCACACATGCAGAGATCATCCGTTCACCTACTCTGCATCTCACAAAGACACGGCAGTTGGAACCAAAAATCTCAAATTTGGACTCATCAGACTAAAGTTCAGATTTCCACCGGTCTAATGTCCATTGCTCATGTTTCTTGGCCCAAGCAAGTCTCTTCTTCTTATTGGTGTCCTTTAGTAGTTGTTTCTTTGCAGCAATTCGACCATGAAGGCCTGATTAACAGTCTCCTCTGAACAGTTGATGTTGAGATGTGTCTGTTACTTGAACTGTGTGAAGCATGTATTTGAGGTGCAGTTAACTCTAATGAACTTATGCTCTGCAGCAGAGGTAACTCTGGGTCTTCCTTTCCTGTGGCGGTCCTCATGAAAGCCAGTTTCATCATAGCACTTGATGGTTTTGGAGCTGCACTTACCCTTCAAATGTAGATCAATATCAGCTAATCTAACACTTTCAATACATGGTGAATTTTAGATTTGAGGACTCATCTTCCCCAAAGTACAAAATATATTATAAATGATTGACTTTCTTGACCATCAATCACCCGCTGTAACAGATTAGTTGAAAAACCAGTCACTGAATAAAGCGTTTAGCTACAAAGTCAATATGGGTGTTAACCAGAATGGTGTGACTTAGATGTGGTCCTGTTGGGAGACTATAGTGTTTACAGTGAGCTGGGACGGCCTCAGCCCACTGAACTCCAGTTAACAGCAGGTTAAAGCAGCTAAAGCCGCTAACCAAGGAGAACAGGCCCACAAGGCCCAGAGCATGCAGCAGCCCAGGTGAGGACCAGCAGCAAGATCAAAAGAGCGGCTGGCTGCCATACAGAGATTAAAGAGAGAGTAGGTGTTGTAGTGTCTGTGTGTTTGTAGTGTGCATGTGTTTATGTCAGTCGGCATGTATGTGTACATGTGCGTGTGTATCCGTGTGTGTATGTATGTGGTCAGATGAAAGTTGGCAGGGTAACAAAGGGAAAGAGAAGGCCATGATAGAAAAGGGGGAAGTGGGAGAGACAGAAAAAGAGGGAGATAGAGGAGAGGTGAAAGATAAGGCATCAGTAGCTACTGCACACAGGAAGGAAATGTTACGCATCCAATATGCTAATAAAGAAGAAGACATCTACATGTTATGATATAGAGGCAGCACTGTTTACAGTTTAGCATCCATCTGGCTATATGTATCACATTAGTGGAAACCAAGACTGTTCTCAGGGTAGGTCTGCCAGTTTTGACTTGCAGAAATCCCTTTTCGTAGCAGGTTAGGAGATCTTATGCAGCAGGTTAGGATAATTAATGTGGCAGGTTAGGAGAGTTAGGTTAAGGATAGGAAAGGGGTTATCAAAAATTGTCCACGTCGCATATTTAGCTACAACTAGGCATGCCCTGAGAACAGTCTTGGTTTCCACTAATGGGATGCACTAATGCAATGCTGCATCCATCTGTGTCTATATAGGAAGAGTGAGGATCATCACCCAAAGCTGTGAGGTAGTACTAGCACCCTAGGTCATAGAGGCTGAAAAAGGACAAATTGACTAAACTGCTTATGTGGGAAACAGATGCAGCCCTGAGTACTGGAGTACTGATTAAAAATAGAAGCCATTTTTAGAACAAGGGCATCACTGAGAAAAAAATGTTTTCGCATTTACAGTGGGGCAAAAAAGTATTTAGTCAGCCACCAATTGTCCAAGTTCTCCCACTTAAAAGATGAGAGAGGCCTGTAATTTTCATCATAGGTACACTTCAACTATGACAGACAAAATGAGGGGAAAAAATTCAGAAAATCACATTGTAGGATTTTTTATGAATTTATTTGCAAATTATGGTGGAAAATAAGTATTTGGTCAATAACAAAAGTTTATCTCAATACTTTGTTATATACCCTTTGTTGGCAATGACAGAGGTCAAACGTTTTCTGTAAGTCTTCACAAGGTTTTCACACACTGTTGCTGGTATTTTGGCCCATTCCTCCATGCAGATCTCCTCTAGAGCAGTGATGTTTTGGGGCTGTTGCTGGGCAACACGGACTTTCAACTCCCTCCAAAGATTTTCTATGGGGTTGAGATCTGGAGACTGGCTAGGCCACTCCAGGACCTTGAAATGCTTCTTACGAAGCCACTCCTCCTTCACATCTCGCGTCTGAACAGTTATTCTCAGAGTGACCATTTGAAACGGGTTACAAACCAAAATCTGTCTTCTTTTCGATATACAGATATTCTATTTAGTTTATTATGCCAGTTCATTGGAATTTTCTAAAATGAACAACAATTCTACACTGAACACTACATAGGGATGAGTTATGGCCAGGGCATCTGTTTGGTGAGTATGTTTAAAGATTCTGATGAAAATATGCTCTTTGTATTTATCAAACTAATGTTTTTGCATGTTTTCAGTGTGGAACCTGTCTATTTTTAGGGGAGGTAATAGTCTAGACCAGGTATTCCCAAACTAGGGTACGCGCAATGCCGTCTGGGGTACGCCAAATAAAAATATGATTCACATTTGTATTTTTTTTATTATATATTATTTTTTAAATAACATAATTTTTGATTGATTTTTGTAAAAAATTAAAAATCCTTCACAATTTCAGACAGTCCATTTATATTTTCCAACGGGGCTTTACATTTGGCAGAGTTTTTTTTCTCGCCTAAGTAGCCTCGATTCACTGCCAAAAATAAAATTAAACCATCTATTGTTCAGCAAAATAACAACACAATGTCAAATAAAGGTAGCCTAGTCAAATAATTAACATCCAATCACATTAACTGTTACTCTCTCGCGGGAATTCCACTAACGGTCCGTATGTAGCCAAACGCAGCTGCTGCTCATATTGATATCTGTACTGATGGCTCAAAAGCCATGACAGGAAGACATTGTGGAGTGGTAATGCACATGCAAGCAGTTGCTCCCGAAGCCACTTGGGTACATTGCAGCATCCACCGAGAGGCTCTTGCTGCCAAGGGAATGCCTGACAGCTTGAAAGACGTTTTGGACACTACAGTGAAAATGGTTAACTTTGTTAAAGCAAGGCCCCTGAACTTGTGTATTTTCTGCACTATGCAATGATATGGGCAGCGACCATATACAGAAGTGTGCTGGTTATCAAGGGGCAAAGTACGGACGCAATTTTTTGGAATTGAGAGACGATGTCACGTTCCTGACCGGTGTTCTGTTATTTTGTATGTGTTTGACGGTCAGAGCATGAGTTTGGGTGGGTAGTCTATGTTATGTGTTTCTATGTTGGTAATAGGGTGACCTGATATGGCTCTCAATTAGAGGCAGGTGGTTTTCATTTCCTCTGATTGAGAGCCATATTAAGGTAGGTGTTTTCACACTGTTTGTTTGTGGGTGGTTGTCTCCTGTGTCAGTGTCTGTGTATGTTACACCACACGGGACTGTTTCGGTTTCGGTTTGTTTGTTTGGTTTTTATGTAGTCTGTTTTTCCTGTTCGTGAGTTCTTCGTTACATGTAAGTTCTTACGTTCAGGTCAGTCTAGTCGTTTGTTGTTTTTGTATCTATTCAAGTGTTCTTCGTGTTTTCGGTTTTGTTTAATAAATATCATGTCATATAACCACGCTGCGTTTTGGTCGAATCCATGCTCCCCCTCTTCGAATGAAGAGGAGGAGGAAATCCGTTACAGACGAGCTTAAAGTTTTCTTTACTGACCACAATTTTCACTTGTCTGGCCACTTGCATGATAACTTGTATCTCACACGACTGCCCTATCTGGGTGATGTTTTTTCTCACCTGAATGATCTGAATCTAGGATTACAGGGACTCTCCACAACTTTATTCAATGTGCGGGACAAAATTGAGGCTATGATTAAGAAGTTGGAGCTCTCCTCTGTCTGCATTAACAAGGACAACACACAGGTCTTTCCATCATTGTATGCTTTTTTGTGCGCAAATTAACTCAAGCTTACGGACAATGTCAAATGTGATATATAGTAAAGCACCTGAGTGAGTTGGGTGCGCAACTACGCAGGTACTTTCCCAAAACAACTGGTTCGTTATCCCTTCCATGCCCAACCTCCAGTCCACTTACCGATATCTGAACAAGAGAGCCTCGTCGAAATTGCAACAAGAGGTTCTGTAAAAATGTAATTTAATCAGAAGCCACTGCCAGATTTCTGGATTGGGCTGTGCTTATAGTATCCTGCCTTGGCAAATCGTGGTGTTAATTGGCTCCTGTTGCTGTAAGCATGAATGTGTTTAACTATACTTGTTGGGACCAGAAGTCCCCACTATAATAGTAAATGGGGTTAAGGTTAGGGTAAGGGTTAGGGAATATAGGATTGTGAATGGGACTGAATTGTGTGTCCCCACAGAGTTACTTATACAAGACTGTGTGTCTCTGTGTGTGTGTGTGTGTGTGTGTGTGTGTGTGTGCATGCATGCATGTGAGTGTGCTAGTTTGCACATGTCACGATCGTCTTGCGAAGAGAGTGAGGACCAAAATGCAGCGTGTGGAAAGTACATCTTCTTTATTAAAGAAAGAAGACGAAAACGACACGAACACTATACAACTAAACAAAACAACAAAACAGACGACCGTGAAGCTAATCAAACATAAGTGCTGACACTAAACACTTAGACATAGACAATTAGACCACAAATGCATGATGCCCATGGCTGTCTTAAATATGGCTCCCAATCAGAGACAAATGAAAGACATCTGTCTCTGATTGAGAACCACTCAGGCAACCATAGACATACCTAGACACATTCACTCAACCATAGACATACCTAGAAACATTCACTCAACACAAACTCATACACTACACCCAACACCCCCTTTACCATATAACCACCCAAAATGACAAAACACAAACATTCCCCATGTCACACCCTGACCTAACTAAAATAATAAAGAAAACAAAGAATACTAAGGCCAGGGCGTGACATAACCCCCCCCCCCCCCCCTTAAGGTGCGAACTCCGGGCGCACCAGCATAAAGTCTAGGGGAGGGTCTGGGTGGGCGTCTGTCCACGGTGGCGGCTCTGGCACTGGTCGTGGTCCCCACCCCACCATAGTCACTACCCGCTTTCGTAGCCTCCTCCAAATGGCCACCCTCCACATTAACCCCACTGGATTAAGGGGCAGCACCGGACTAAGGGGCAGCACCGGACTAAGGGGCAGCACCGGACTAAGGGGCAGCACTGGACTAAGGGGCAGCACCAGGATAAGGGGAAGCACCAGGATAAGGGGAAGCACCAGGATAAGGGGCAGCACCAGGATAAGGGTCAGCACCAGGATAAGGGGCAGCTCCGGACTGAGGGACGGCAGCTCCGGACTGAGGGACGGCAGCTCCGGACTGAGGGACGGATCCTGGCTGGATGACGGCTCTGGCGGATCCTGGCTGGACGGCTCATGGCTGGCTGACGGATCTGGCTGCTCATGGCTGGCTGACGGATCTGGCTGCTCATGGCTGACTGACGGATCTGGCTGCTCATGGCTGGCTGACGGATCTGGCTGCTCATGGCTGGCTGACGGATCTGGCTGCTCATGGCTGGCTGACGGATCTGGCTGCTCATGGCTGGCTGACGGATCTGGCTGCTCATGGCTGGCTGACGGATCTGGCTGCTCATGGCTGGCTGACGGATCTGGCTGCTCATGGCTGGCTGACGGATCTGGCTGCTCATGGCTGGCTGACGGATCTGGCTGCTCATGGCTGGCTGACGGCTCTGGACGCTCATGGCTGGCTGACGGCTCTGGCAGATCCTATCTGGTTGGCGGCTCTGGCAGATCCTGTCTGGTTGGCGGCTCTGGCAGATCCTGTCTGGTTGGCGGCTCTGGCAGATCCTGTCTGGTTGGCGGCTCTGGCAGATCCTGTCTGGTTGGCGGCTTTGGCAGATCCTGTCTGGTTGGCGGCTCTGGCAGATCCTGTCTGGTTGGCGCCTCTGGCAGATCCTGTCTGGTTGGCGGCTCTGGCAGATCCTGTCTGGTTGGCGGCTCTGGCAGATCCTGACTGACGAATGGCTCTAGCGGCTCCTGACTGACTAACGGCTCTGACGGCTCGGGACAGACGGGCGGCTCTAATGGCTCGGGACAGACGGATGGCTCAGACGGCACTGGGCAGACGGATGGCTCAGACGGCGCTGGGCAGACGGATGGCTCAGATGGCGCTGGGGAGACGGATGGCTCAGATGGCGCTGGGGAGACGGATGGCTCAGATGGCGCTGGGGAGACGGATGGCTCAGATGGCGCTGGGGAGACGGATGGCTCAGATGGCACTGGGCAGACGGATGGCTCTGGCCGGATGAGGCGCACTGTAGGCCTGGTGCGTGACTCCAGTGTTCCATGTGTGCATTTGCGGGACACAACAGAAAATAAACCCACCTTGTCTCACTCACTCAATTGCGTTCCGACCACTCCATGTACACAAGCGTGCTGTGTGCACCTACATATAAATGCCTATAAAACTAGAAACACGTATCTAACTGATGGGATACTACATTCCTTGACAAAACGACGACAGTTTTAGCACAAATTCAAAATAGACTGGTGTATTGATGTAGAGAAATAAATGTGTGTTCCAACAATGAGCTGCAGTTGTGGAATAATTGGGTAATTTTCTGTGTAGGCTACTTTGCAGGTTTCATTAGTTACCACATCCACAATGTGTTAGTTACCACATCCACAATGTGTCCATCCATAATGGACTACATCATAAAAATGCATGAAAACAAAAAATGTACTTTTTGGTCTTAATTTAAGGTTAGCAGTGGTTGAGGTTAGGGTTATTTTGATCTGATTATAAGAAGAGAAGTGGTCTTAATTTAAGGTTAGCAGTGGATGAGGTTAGGGTTATTTTGATCTGATTATAAGAAGAGAAGTTGCAGAAACAGGCACGGTTTATGACTTTGTGGCTGTGGTAACTAATGTTAGTAACGATCCTACTTAGCGAACTGCTAGTGCCATTTAGAATTGGTTAGTCTCGGCCAGTGGTTCCCAAACTTTAAATAGTCCCACACCCCTTCAACACCTCCAGCTGCGTACCCTCTCTAGCACCAGGGTCAGCGCACTCTACAATGTTGTTTTTTGCCATCATTGTAACCCTGCCTCACACACACACTATACGATACATTTATTAAACATAAGAATGAGTTTGAGTTGTTGTCACAACCCTGCACAACACTATATCTCTCTCTCTCCATGCTGGCTTTACCACCTAGTCCAGCTCTCTCTCTCTCTCTCCCTGCTGGCTTTACCACCTAGTCCAGCTATCTCTCGCTCTCCCTGCTGGCTTTACCACCTAGTCCAGCTCTCTCTCTCTCCCTGCTGGCTTTACCACCTAGTCCAGCTCTCTCCATCTCTACATACTGGCTTTACCACCTACTCCAGCTCTCTCTCTCTCCCTGCTGGCTTTACCACCTAGTCCAGCTCTCTCTTGCTCTTCCTGCTAGCTTTACCACCTAGTCCAGCTCTCTCTCTCTCCATGCTGGCTTTACCACCTAGTACAGCTCTCTCTCTCTCCCTGCTGGCTTTACCACCTAGTCCAGCTCTCTCTCTCTCCCTGCTGGCTTTACCACCTAGTCCAGCTCTCTCTCTCTCTCTCCCTGCTGGCTTTCCCACCTAGTCCAGCTCTCTCTCTCTCCATGCTGGCTTTACCACCTAGTCCAGGTCTCTCTCTCTCTCTCCCTGCTGGCTTTATCACCTAGTCCAGCTCTCTCTCTCTCCATGCTGGCTTTACCACCTAGTCCAGCTCTCTCTCTCTCTCTCCCTGCTGGCTTTACCACCTAGTCCAGCTCTCTCTCTCTCCCTGCTGGCTTTACCACCTAGTCCAGCTCTCTCTCTCTCTCCCTGCTGGCTTTACCACCTAGTCCAGCTCTCTCCATCTCTACATACTGGCTTTACCACCTACTCCAGCTCTCTCTCTCTCCCTGCTGGCTTTACCACCTAGTCCAGCTCTCTCTCTCTCTCTCCCTGCTGGCTTTACCACCTAGTCCAGCTCTCTCTCTCTCCCTGCTGGCTTTACCACCTAGTCCAGCTCTCTCTCTCTCCCTGCTGGCTTTACCACCTAGTCCAGCTCTCTCCATCTCTACATACTGGCTTTACCACCTAGTCCAGCTCTCTCTCTCACCCTGCTGGCTTTACCACCTAGTCCAGCTCTCTCTCCCTGCTGGCTTTACCACCAAGTCCAGCTCTCTCTCTCTTCCTGCTGGCTTTACCACCTAGTCCAGCTCTCTCTCTCTCCATGCTGGCTTTACCACCTAGTCCAGCTCTCTCTCTCTCTCCATGCTGGCTTTACCACCTAGTCCAGCTCTCTCTCGCTCTCCCTGCTGGCTTTACCAGCTAGTCCAGCTCTCTCTCTCTCCCTGCTGGCTTTACCACCTAGTCCAGCTATCTCTCGCTCTCCCTGCTGGCTTTACCACCTAGTCCAGCTCTCTCTCTCTCCCTGCTGGCTTTACCACCTAGTCAGCTCTCTCCATCTCTACATACTGGCTTTACCACCTACTCCAGCTCTCTCTCTCTCCCTGCTGGCTTTACCACCTAGTCCAGCTCTCTCTTGCTCTTCCTGCTAGCTTTACCACCTAGTCCAGCTCTCTCTCTCTCCAAGCTGGCTTTACCACCTAGTACAGCTCTCTCTCTCTCCCTGCTGGCTTTACCACCTAGTCCAGCTCTCTCTCTCTCTCTCTCTCCCTGCTGGCTTTCCCACCTAGTCCAACTCTCTCTCTCTCCATGCTGGCTTTACCACCTAGTCCAGGTCTCTCTCTCTCTCTCCCTGCTGGCTTTACCACCTAGTCCAGCTCTCTCTCTCTCCATGCTGGCTTTACCACCTAGTCCAGCTCTCTCTCTCTCTCTCCCTGCTGGCTTTACCACCTAGTCCAGCTCTCTCTCTCTCCCTGCTGGCTTTACCACCTAGTCCAGCTCTCTCTCTCACCCTGCTGGCTTTACCACCTAGTCCAGCTCTCTCTCCCTGCTGGCTTTACCACCTAGTCCAGCTCTCTCTCCCTGCTGGCTTTCCCACCTAGTCCAGCTCTCTCTCTCTCCATGCTGGCTTTACCACCTAGTCCAGGTCTCTCTCTCTCTCTCTCCCTGCTGGCTTTACCACCTAGTCCAGCTCTCTCTCTCTCCATGCTGGCTTTACCACCTAGTCCAGCTCTCTCTCTCTCTCTCCCTGCTGGCTTTACCACCTAGTCCAGCAATCTCTCGCTCTCCCTGCTGGCTTTACCACCTAGTCCAGCTCTCTCTCTCTCCCTGCTGGCTTTACCACCTAGTCAGCTCTCTCCATCTCTACATACTGGCTTTACCACCTACTCCAGCTCTCTCTCTCTCCATGCTGGCTTTACCACCTAGTCCAGCTCTCTCTCTCTCTCCATGCTGGCTTTACCACCTAGTCCAGCTCTCTCTCGCTCTCCCTGCTGGCTTTACCACCTAGTCCAGCTCTCTCTCTCTCCATGCTGGCTTTGCCACCTAGTCCAGCTCTCTCTCTCTTCCTGCTGGCTTTACCACCTAGTCCAGCTCTCTCTCTCTCCATGCTGGCTTTACCACCTACTCCAGCTCTCTCTCTCTCCCTGCTGGCTTTACCACCTAGTCCAGCTCTCTCTTGCTCTTCCTGCTAGCTTTACCACCTAGTCCAGCTCTCTCTCTCTCCATGCTGGCTTTACCACCTAGTACAGCTCTCTCTCTCTCCCTGCTGGCTTTACCACCTAGTCCAGCTCTCTCTCTCTCTCTCCCTGCTGGCTTTACCACCTAGTCCAGCTCTCTCTCTCTCCATGCTGGCTTTACCACCTAGTCCAGCTCTCTCTCCCTCTCCCTGCTGGCTTTATAACCTAATCCAGCTCTCTCTCTCTCCATGCTGGCTTTACCACCTAGTCCAGCTCTCTCTCTCTCTCACCCTGCTGGCTTTACCACCTAGTCCAGCTCTCTCTCCCTGCTGGCTTTACCACCTAGTCCAGCTCTCTCTCTCTCCATGCTGGCTTTACCACCTAGTCCAGCTCTCTCTCCCTGCTGGCTTTCCCACCTAGTCCAGCTCTCTCTCTCTCCATGCTGGCTTTACCACCTAGTCCAGGTCTCTCTCTCTCTCTCCCTGCTGGCTTTACCACCTAGTCCAAATCTCTCTCTCTCCATGCTGGCTTTACCACCTAGTCCAGCTCTCTCTCTCTCTCTCCCTGCTGGCTTTACCACCTAGTCCAGCTCTCTCTCTCTCCATGCTGGCTTTGCCACCTAGTACAGCTCTCTCTCTCTCCCTGCTGGCTTTACCACCTAGTCCAGCTCTCTCTCTCTCTCTCTCTCTCCCTGCTGGCTTTCCCACCTAGTCCAGCTCTCTCTCTCTCCATGCTGGCTTTACCACCTAGTCCAGGTCTCTCTCTCTCTCTCTCCCTGCTGGCTTTACCACCTAGTCCAGCTCTCTCTCTCTCCATGCTGGCTTTACCACCTAGTCCAGCTCTCTCTCTCTCTCTCTCCCTGCTGGCTTTACCACCTAGTCCAGCTCTCTCTCTCTCTCCCTGCTGGCTTTACCACCTAGTCCAGCTCTCTCCATCTCTACATACTGGCTTTACCACCTAGTCCAGCTCTCTCTCTCACCCTGCTGGCTTTACCACCTAGTCCAGCTCTCTCTCCCTGCTGGCTTTACCACCAAGTCCAGCTCTCTCTCTCTTCCTGATGGCTTTACCACCTAGTTCAGCTCTCTCTCTCTCTCCATGCTGGCTTTACCACCTAGTCCAGCTCTCTCTCTCTCTCCATGCTGGCTTTACCACCTAGTCCAGCTCTCTCTCGCTCTCCCTGCTGGCTTTACCACCTATTCCAGCTCTCTCTCTCTCCATGCTGGCTTTGCCACCTAGTCCAGCTCTCTCTCTCTTCCTGCTGGCTTTACCACCTAGTCCAGCTCTCTCTCTCTCCATGCTGGCTTTACCACCTAGTCCAGCTCTCTCTCCCTCTCCCTGCTGGCTTTAAAACCTAGTCCAGCTCTCTCTCTCTCCATGCTGGATTTACCACCTAGTCCAGCTCTCGCTCTCTTCCTGCTGGCTTTACCACCTAGTCCAGCTCTCTCTCTCCATGCTGGCTTTACCACCTAGTCCAGCTCTCTCTCGCTCTCCCTGCTGGCTTTACCACCTAGTCCAGCTCTCTCTCACTCCCTGCTGGCTTTACCACCTAGTCCAGCTCTCTCTGTCTCTCTCCATGCTGGCTTTACCACCTAGTCCAGCTCTCACTCACAACCTGCTGGCTTTACAAACCTAGTCCAGCTCTCAATCTCTTCCATGCTGGCTTTACCACCTAGTCCAGCTCTTTCTCTCTCTCAATGCTGGCTTTACCACCTAGTCCAGCTCTCTCTCTCTCTCTGCTGGCTTTACCACCTAGTTCAGCTCTCTCTCTCTCTCTCTCTCTCTCCATGCTGGCTTTACCACCTAGTCCAGCTCTCTCTCACTCCATGCTGGCTTTACCACCTAGTCCAGCTCTCTCTCTCTCTCCTTGCTGGCTTTACCACCTAGTTCAGCTCTCTCTCTCTCTCTCTCTCCATGCTGGCTTTACCACCTAGTCCAGCTCTCTCTCACTCCCTGCTGGCTTTACCACCTAGTCCAGCTCTCTCTCTCTCTCCTTGCTGGCTTTACCACCTAGTCCAGCTCTCTCTCACTCCCTGCTGGCTTTACCACCTAGTCCAGCTCTCTCTCACTCCCTGCTGGCTTTACCACCTAGTCCAGCTCTCTCTCACTCCCTGCTGGCTTTACCACCTAGTCCAGCTCTCTCTCTCTCCCTGCTGGCTTTACCACCTAGTCCAGCTCTCTCCATCTCTATATACTGGCTTTACCACCTACTCCAGCTCTCTCTCTCTCCCTGCTGGCTTTACCACCTAGTCCAGCTCTCTCTTGCTCTTCCTGCTGGCTTTACAACCTAGTTCAGCTCTCTCTCTCTCTCTCTCTCCATGCTGGCTTTACCACCTAGTCCAGCTCTCTCTCACTCCCTGCTGGCTTTACCACCTAGTCCAGCTCTCTCTCTCTCTCCTTGCTGGCTTTACCACCTAGTCCAGCTCTCTCTCTCTCCCTGCTGGCTTTACCACCTAGTTCAGCTCTCTCTCTCTCTCTCTCTCCATGCTGGCTTTACCACCTAGTCCAGCTCTCTCTCACTCCCTGCTGGCTTTACCACCTAGTCCAGCTCTCTCTCTCTCTCCTTGCTGGCTTTACCACCTAGTCCAGCTCTCTCTCACTCCCTGCTGGCTTTACCACCTAGTCCAGCTCTCTCTCACTCCCTGCTGGCTTTACCACCTAGTCCAGCTCTCTCTCACTCCCTGCTGGCTTTACCACCTAGTCCAGCTCTCTCTCTCTCCCTGCTGGCTTTACCACCTAGTCCAGCTCTCTCCATCTCTACATACTGGCTTTACCACCTACTCCAGCTCTCTCTCTCTCCCTGCTGGCTTTACCACCTAGTCCAGCTCTCTCTTGCTCTTCCTGCTAGCTTTCCCACCTAGTCCAGCTCTCTCTCTCTCCATGCTGGCTTTACCACCTAGTACAGCTCTCTCTCTCTCCCTGCTGGCTTTACCACCTAGTCCAGCTCTCTCTCTCTCTCTCTCTCTCCCTGCTGGCTTTCCCACCTAGTCCAGCTCTCTCTCTCTCCATGCTGGCTTTACCACCTAGTCCAGGTCTCTCTCTCTCTCTCCCTACTGGCTTTACCACCTAGTCCAGCTCTCTCTCTCTCCATGCTGGCTTTACCACCTAGTCCAGCTCTCTCTCTCTCTCTCCCTGCTGGCTTTACCACCTAGTCCAGCTCTCTCTCTCTATCTCCCTGCTGGCTTTACCACCTAGTACAGCTCTCTCTCTCTCCCTGCTGGCTTTACCACCTAGTCCAGCTCTCTCTCTCACCCTGCTGGCTTTACCACCAAGTCCAGCTCTCTCTCCCTGCTGGCTTTACCACCAAGTCCAGCTCTCTCTCTCTTCCTGCTGGCTTTACCACCTAGTCCAGCTCTCTCTCTCTCCATGCTGGCTTTACCACCTAGTCCAGCTCTCTCTCGCTCTCCCTGCTGGCTTTACCACCTAGTCCAGCTCTCTATCTCTCCATGCTGGCTTTGCCACCTAGTCCAGCTCACTCTCTCTTCCTGCTGGCTTTACCACCTAGTCCAGCTCTCTCTCTCTCCATGCTGGCTTTACCACCTAGTCCAGCTCTCTCTCCCTCTCCCTGTTGGCTTTATAACCTAGTCCAGCTCTCTCTCTCTCCATGCTGGCTTTACCACCTAGTCCAGCTCTCGCTCTCTTCCTGCTGGCTTTATCACCTAGTCCAGCTCTCTCTCTCCATGCTGGCTTTACCACCTAGTCCAGCTCTCTCTCGCTCTCCCTGCTGGCTTTACCACCTAGTCCAGCTCTCTCTCATTCCCTGCTGGCTTTACCACCTAGTCCAGCTCTCTCTGTCTCTCTCCATGCTGGCTTTACCACCTAGTCCAGCTCTCACTCACAACCTGCTGGCTTTACAAACCTAGTCCAGCTCTCAATCTCTCTCCATGCTGGCTTTACCACCTAGTCCAGCTCTCTCTCTCTCTCAATGCTGGCTTTACCACCTAGTCCAGCTCTCTCTCTCTCCCTGCTGGCTTTACCACCAGGTTCAGCTCTCTCTCTCTATCTCCATGCTGGCTTTACCACCTAGTCCAGCTCTCTCTCTCTCTCCATGCTGGCTTTACCACCTAGTCCAGCTCTCTCTCTCTCTCCCTGCTGGCTTTACCACCTAGTCCAGCTCTCTCTCTCTCTCTCTCCATGCTTGCTTTACCACCTAGTCCAGCTCTCTCTCTCTCCATGCTGGCTTTACCACCTAGTACAGCTCTCTCTCTCTCCCTGCTGGCTTTACCACCTAGTCCAGCTCTCTCTCTCTCTCTCTCTCCCTGCTGGCTTTCCCACCTAGTCCAGCTCTCTCTCTCTCCATGCTGGCTTTACCACCTAGTCCAGGTCTCTCTCTCTCTCTCCCTACTGGCTTTACCACCTAGTCCAGCTCTCTCTCTCTCCATGCTGGCTTTACCACCTAGTCCAGCTCTCTCTCTCTCTCCCTGCTGGCTTTACCACCTAGTCCAGCTCTCTCTCTCTCCCTGCTGGCTTTACCACCTAGTCCAGCTCTCTCTCTCACCCTGCTGGCTTTACCACCTAGTCCAGCTCTCTCTCCCTGCTGGCTTTACCACCTAGTCCAGCTCTCTCTCTCTCCATGCTGGCTTTACCACCTAGTCCAGCTCTCTCTCCCTGCTGGCTTTCCCACCTAGTCCAGCTCTCTCTCTCTCCATGCTGGCTTTACCACCTAGTCCAGGTCTCTCTCTCTCTCTCCCTGCTGGCTTTACCACCTAGTCCAAATCTCTCTCTCTCCATGCTGGCTTTACCACCTAGTCCAGCTCTCTCTCTCTCTCTCCCTGCTGGCTTTACCATCTAGTCCAGCTCTCTCTCTCTCTATGCTGGCTTTACCACCTAGTCCAGCTCTCTCTCCATGCTGGCTTTACCACCTAGTCCAGCTCTCTCTCGCTCTCCCTGCTGGCTTTACCACCTAGTCCAGCTCTCTCTCTCTCCATGCTGGCTTTGCCACCTAGTACAGCTCTCTCTCTCTCCCTGCTGGCTTTACCACCTAGTCCAGCTCTCTCTCTCTCTCTCTCTCTCCCTGCTGGCTTTCCCACCTAGTCCAGCTCTCTCTCTCTCCATGCTGGCTTTACCACCTAGTCCAGGTCTCTCTCTCTCTCTCTCCCTGCTGGCTTTACCACCTAGTCCAGCTCTCTCTCTCTCCATGCTGGCTTTACCACCTAGTCCAGCTCTCTCTCTCTCTCTCCCTGCTGGCTTTACCACCTAGTCCAGCTCTCTCTCTCTCCCTGCTGGCTTTACCACCTAGTCCAGCTCTCTCCATCTCTACATACTGGCTTTACCACCTAGTCCAGCTCTCTCTCTCACCCTGCTGGCTTTACCACCTAGTCCAGCTCTCTCTCCCTGCTGGCTTTACCACCAAGTCCAGCTCTCTCTCTCTTCCTGCTGGCTTTACCACCTAGTTCAGCTCTCTCTCTCTCCATGCTGGCTTTACCACCTAGTCCAGCTCTCTCTCTCTCTCCATGCTGGCTTTACCACCTAGTCCAGCTCTCTCTCGCTCTCCCTGCTGGCTTTACCACCTAGTCCAGCTCTCTCTCTCTCCATGCTGGCTTAGCCACCTAGTCCAGCTCTCTCTCTCTTCCTGCTGGCTTTACCACCTAGTCCAGCTCTCTCTCTCTTCCTGCTGGCTTTACCACCTAGTCCAGCTCTCTCTCTCTCCATGCTGGCTTTACCACCTAGTCCAGCTCTCTCTCCCTCTCCCTGCTGGCTTTATAACCTAGTCCAGCTCTCTCTCTCTCCATGCTGGCTTTACCACCTAGTCCAGCTCTCGCTCTCTTCCTGCTGGCTTTACCACCTAGTCCAGCTCTCTCTCGCTCTCCCTGCTGGCTTTACCACCTAGTCCAGCTCTCTCTCACTCCCTGCTGGCTTTACCACCTAGTCCAGCTCTCTCTGTCTCTCTCCATGCTGGCTTTACCACCTAGTCCAGCTCTCACTCACAACCTGCTGGCTTTACAAACCTAGTCCAGCTCTCAATCTCTTCCATGCTGGCTTTACCACCTAGTCCAGCTCTTTCTCTCTCTCAATGCTGGCTTTACCACCTAGTCCAGCTCTCTCTCTCTCCCTGCTGGCTTTACCAACTAGTTCAGCTCTCTCTCTCTCTCTCTCTCTCTCCATGCTGGCTTTACCACCTAGTCCAGCTCTCTCTCACTCCCTGCTGGCTTTACCACCTAGTCCAGCTCTCTCTCTCTCTCCTTGCTGGCTTTACCACCTAGTTCAGCTCTCTCTCTCTCTCTCTCTCTCTCCATGCTGGCTTTACCACCTAGTCCAGCTCTCTCTCACTCCCTGCTGGCTTTACCACCTAGTTCAGCCCCCCCTTCTCTCTCTCTCTCTCCATGCTGGCTTTACCACCTAGTCCAGCTCTCTCTCACTCCCTGCTGGCTTTACCACCTAGTCCAGCTCTCTCTCTCTCTCCTTGCTGGCTTTACCACCTAGTCCAGCTCTCTCTCACTCCCTGCTGGCTTTACCACCTAGTCCAGCTCTCTCTCACTCCCTGCTGGCTTTACCACCTAGTCCAGCTCTCTCTCACTCCCTGCTGGCTTTACCACCTAGTCCAGCTCTCTCTCTCTCCCTGCTGGCTTTACCACCTAGTCCAGCTCTCTCCATCTCTACATACTGGCTTTACCACCTACTCCAGCTCTCTCTCTCTCCCTGCTGGCTTTACCACCTAGTCCAGCTCTCTCTTGCTCTTCCTGCTGGCTGTACCACCTAGTTCAGCTCTCTCTCTCTCTCTCTCTCCATGCTGGCTTTACCACCTAGTCCAGCTCTCTCTCACTCCCTGCTGGCTTTACCACCTAGTCCAGCTCTCTCTCTCTCCTTGCTGGCTTTACCACCTAGTCCAGCTCTCTCTCTCTCCCTGCTGGCTTTACCACCTAGTTCAGCTCTCTCTCTCTCTCTCTCTCTCTCCATGCTGGCTTTACCACCTAGTCCAGCTCTCTCTCACTCCCTGCTGGCTTTACCACCTAGTCCAGCTCTCTCTCTCTCTCCTTGCTGGCTTTACCACCTA
The DNA here is from genome assembly GCF_029448725.1 of Salvelinus fontinalis. NCBI lineage: Eukaryota > Metazoa > Chordata > Actinopteri > Salmoniformes > Salmonidae > Salvelinus > Salvelinus fontinalis. The sequence goes on from NC_074698.1 coordinate 23,988,145, forward strand.
GTCCAGCTCTCTCTCACTCCTTGCTGGCTTTACCACCTAGTCCAGCTCTCTCTCACTCCCCGCTGGCTTTACCACCTAGTCCAGCTCTCTCTCACTCCCTGCTGGCTTTACCACCTAGTCCAGCTCTCTCTCTCTCCCTGCTGGCTTTACCACCTAGTCCAGCTCTCTCCATCTCTACATACTGGCTTTACCACCTACTCCAGCTCTCTCTCTCTCCCTGCTGGCTTTACCACCTAGTCCAGCTCTCTCTTGCTCTTCCTGCTAGCTTTACCACCTAGTCCAGCTCTCTCTCTCTCCATGCTGGCTTTACCACCTAGTACAGCTCTCTCTCTCTCCCTGCTGGCTTTACCACCTAGTCCAGCTCTCTCTCTCTATCTCTCTCCCTGCTGGCTTTCCCACCTAGTCCAGCTCTCTCTCTCTCCATGCTGGCTTTACCACCTAGTCCAGGTCTCTCTCTCTCTCTCCCTGCTGGCTTTACCACCTAGTCCAGCTCTCTCTCTCTCCATGCTGGCTTTACCACCTAGTCCAGCTCTCTCTCTCTCTCTCCCTGCTGGCTTTACCACCTAGTCCAGCTCTCTCTCTCTATCTCCCTGCTGGCTTTACCACCTAGTCCAGCTCTCTCTCTCTCCCTGCTGGCTTTACCACCTAGTCCAGCTCTCTCTCTCACCCTGCTGGCTTTACCACCAAGTCCAGCTCTCTCTCCCTGCTGGCTTTTCCACCAAGTCCAGCTCTCTCTCTCTTCCTGCTGGCTTTACCACCTAGTCCAGCTCTCTCTCTCTCCATGCTGGCTTTACTACCTAGTCCAGCTCTCTCTCTCTCTCCATGCTGGCTTTACCACCTAGTCCAGCTCTCTCTCGCTCTCCCTGCTGGCTTTACCACCTAGTCCAGCTCTCTCTCTCTCCATGCTGGCTTTGCCACCTAGTCCAGCTCTCTCTCTCTTCCTGCTGGCTTTACCACCTAGTCCAGCTCTCTCTCTCTCCATGCTGGCTTTACCACCTAGTCCAGCTCTCTCTCCCTCTCCCTGTTGGCTTTATAACCTAGTCCAGCTCTCTCTCTCTCCATGCTGGCTTTACCACCTAGTCCAGCTCTCGCTCTCTTCCTGCTGGCTTTACCACCTAGTCCAGCTCTCTCTCTCCATGCTGGCTTTACCACCTAGTCCAGCTCTCTCTCGCTCTCCCTGCTGGCTTTACCACCTAGTCCAGCTCTCTCTCACTCCCTGCTGGCTTTACCACCTAGTCCAGCTCTCTCTGTCTCTCTCCATGCTGGCTTTACCACCTAGTCCAGCTCTCACTCACAACCTGCTGGCTTTACAAACCTAGTCCAGCTCTCAATCTCTCTCCATGCTGGCTTTACCACCTAGTCCAGCTCTCTCTCTCTCTCAATGCTGGCTTTACCACCTAGTCCAGCTCTCTCTCTCTCCCTGCTGGCTTTACCACCAGGTTCAGCTCTCTCTCTCTCTCTCTCTCCATGCTGGCTTTACCACCTAGTCCAGCTCTCTCTCGCTCCCTGCTGGCTTTACCACCTAGTCCAGCTCTCTCTCTCTCTCCTTGCTGGCCTTACCACCTAGTCCAGCTCTCTCTCTCTCTCTCCCTGCTGGCTTTACCACCTAGTCCAACTCTCTCTCTCTCCCTGCTGGCTTTACCACCTAGTCCAGCTCTCTCTCTCTATCTCCCTGCTGGCTTTACCAACTAGTCCAGCTCTCTCTCTCTCTCCATGCTGGCTTTACCACCTAGTCCAGCTCTCTCTCTCTCTCCCTGCTGGCTTTACCACCTAGTCCAGCTCTCTCTCTCTCTCTCTCCATGCTTGCTTTACCACCTAGTCCAGCTCTCTCTCTCTCTCTCTCCATGCTTGCTTTACCACCTAGTCCAGCTCTCTCTCTCTCCCTGCTGGCTTTACCACCTAGTCCAGCTCTCTCTCTCTCTCTCTCTCTCTCTCTCTCCATGCTGGCTTTACCACCTAGTCCAGCTCTCTCTCTCTCTCCATGCTGGCTTTACCACCTAGTCCAGCTCTCTCTCTCTCTCCATGCTGGCTTTACCACCTAGTCCAGCTCTCTCTCTCTCTCCCTGCTGGCTTTACCACCTAGTCCAGCTCTCTCTCTCTCCATGCTGGCTTTACCACCTAGTCCAGCTCTCTCTTGCTCCCTGCTGGCTTTACCACCTAGTCCAGCTCTCTCTCGCTCTCCTTGCTGGCCTTACCACCTAGTCCAGCTCTCTCTCTCTCTCTCTCTCCCTGCTGGCTTTACCACCTAGTCCAACTCTCTCTCTCTCCCTGCTGGCTTTACCACCTAGTCCAGCTCTCTCTCTCTATCTCCCTGCTGGCTTTACCAACTAGTCCAGCTCTCTCTCTCTCTCCATGCTGGCTTTACCACCTAGTCCAGCTCTCTCTCTCTCTCCCTGCTGGCTTTACCACCTAGTCCAGCTCTCTCTCTCTCTCTCTCTCCATGCTTGTTTTACCACCTAGTCCAGCTCTCTCTCTCTCTCTCCATGCTTGCTTTACCACCTAGTCCAGCTCTCTCTCTCACCATGCTTGCTTTACCACCTAGTCCAGCTCTCTCTCTCTCTCTCTCTCCCTGCTGGCTTTACCACCTAGTCCAGCTCTCTCTCTCTCTCTCTCTCTCTCTCCATGCTGGCTTTACCACCTAGTCCAGCTCTCTCTCTCTCTCCATGCTGGATTTACCACCTAGTCCAGCTCTCTCACTCCCTGCTGGCTTTAACACCTTGTCCAGCTCTCTCTCTCTCTCTCCATGCTGGCTTTACCACCTAGTCCAGCTCTCTCTCTCTCTCTCTCCATTATGGCTTTACCACCTAGTCCAGCTCTCTCTCTCGCTTCCTGCTGGCTTTACCACCTAGTCCAGCTCTCCATCTCTCTCCGTGCTGGCTTAACCACCAAGTCCAGCTCTCTCTCTCTCTTCCTGCTGGCTTTACCACCTAATCCAGCTCTCTCTCTCTCCATGCTTGCTTTACCACCTAGGCCATCTCTCTCTCTCTCTTTTCATGCTTGCTTTACCACCTAGTCCAGCACTCCCTCTCTCTCTCCATGCTGGCTTTACCACCTATTCCAGCTCTCTCTCTCTCTCCCTGCTGGCTTTACCACCTTGTCCAGCTCTCTCTCTCTCTCTCCATACTTGCTTTACCACCTAGTCCAGCTCTCTCTCTCTCCCTGCTGGCTTTACCACCTAGTCCAGCTCTCTCTCTCTCTCTCCATGCTTGCTTTACCACCTAGTCCAGCGCTCTCTCTCTCTCTCCCTGCTGGATTTTACCACCTAGTCCAGCTCTCCCTCTCTCTCTCTCCATGCTTGCTTTACCCCCTAGTCCAGCTCTCTCTCTCTCTCTCCATGCTTGCTTTACCACCTAGTCCAGCTCTCTCTCTCTCTCTCTCTCCCTGCTGGATTTTACCACCTAGTCCAGCTCTCTCTCTCTCTCTCTCCATGCTTGCTTTACCACCTAGTCCAGCTCTCTCTCTCTCTCTCTCTCTCTCCATGCTGGCTTTACCACCTAGTCCAGCTCTCCATCTCTCTTCCTGCTGGCTTTACCACCTAGTCCAGCTCTCTCTCTCTCTCTCTCCCTGCTGGCTTTACCACCTAGTCCAGCTCTCTCTCACTCCCTGCTGGCTTTATCACCTAGTCCATCTCTCTCTCTCTCTCTCCATGCTGGCTTTACCACCTAGTCCAGCTCTCTCTCTCTCTCTCTCTCCCTGCTGGCTTTACCACCTAGTCCAGCTCTCTCTCTCTCCTTGCTGGCTTTACCACCTAGTCCAGCTCTCTCTCACTCCCTGCTGGCTTTACCACCTAGTCCAGCTCTCTCTCACTCCCTGCTGGCTTTACCACCTAGTCCAGCTCTCTCTCTCTCCCTGCTGGCTTTACCACCTAGTCCAGCTCTCTCTCTCTCCCTGCTGGCTTTACCACCTAGTCCAGCTCTCTCTCACTCCCTGCTGGCTTTACCACCTAGTCCAGCTCTCTCTCACTCCCTGCTGGCTTTACCACCTAGTCCAGCTTTCTCTCACTCCCTCCTGGCTTTACCACCTAGTCCAGCTCTCTCTCCCTGCCTTGACATCCCCTTTCTCTCTCACCCCGATCCAGCACCCCGATCCAGAGACCACCATAATTCACTACTTCACATTATCCACACTATTGCGGTGTCTTTTAAATAAACAGCAGGGCATGCACATTTCAAACCAGGCCTCACCCCAGGTTTATTCTGCTGAACAGGTTGCTTTCCTGTCTCTGGGGTGTTTTAGAGGGGCGGACCAGGGAGAGTGAGTTAGCAGTGGTTCCCGTGCCCTTTAACAGACTGAGCCGTGCCCTGTAGGGACCGTAAAATGGCTTCGTAATGGCACATTAACGATGAATGGATCCATTCACATTAAGGATGTAATATGATGCATGGGGATTTCAAATGGAGTGACATGCACAATTTTAAAACAAATAAAATGTTTAGTGAGAGGAAACATAATGTAGCCTACCCCCTTACCTGTTGGTGTTCTGTGCTGCTCTGATGGTGGGACATTTTTACATTTTAGTCATTTAACAGACACTCTTATCCAGAGCGACTAGAGTTAAGTGTCTTGCTCAAGTGCACACCGACACATTTTTCAGTCGGCTCAGGGATTCGAACCACCGACCTTTCAGTTACTGGCCCAACACTCTTAACCTCTAGGCTATCTGACACCCAATAAACTTACTTCAAGTGGATATATCCCTTCATAGGGATCAGGGTTAAACACAGACACAACAATGTAGACATAGGCAATTGGCCATGTAGCTAGACTAATCTATTACAACCAGCCAGGCAGATGGGGCCACAGGTTGTGTAGTGCATAAATGCAGTGCTGAAAATACACCATTGTGGTTGTAACCCTTGGCCAGGCTGGGTCAGATGTATTGCTAATTAGCGTCTATGTGATACAGAGCCCCTAGTTTGGCTGCTATCATCAGGCCATGCTGGCTGGCTCTCATTAAGGTTGAGTGTGTGATAGGGCCCACCCTGGCATCAATCTGAGGGGATGCTACTGTAGAACTGTCACATTGAGCTGCATTCAGTCTGGCAGACACTGATGTAGCCTGTCACTGTGATCAATCAGCGTTTAATCAGGGCTGTAATAATCACACAGAGGGAGCATTACTTAACACAATCAGAATCACATTCACACATTATAAACACATAAACACACACACCTTCACAGTTAATTACACACACACACCACACACACACGGCTCCAGCCTCACATATAGGCTACACAGACTTTTCAATTATTCAAATGTATTTACATTTAGAATCTAACGCTCACACAAATGCAATCTGTTATTCACATGCGTAAATACATTTCAAATGTACACAAATACACATTGACACTATCACTAGAATGGAAAAACACATTTCTGCTTTCTCTTTTGTTTATTATTCTATTTTGTTCCAGTTCCATCCGTCACATCACACTGACGCCCATATTCCCACAATCCTCCCTGCGGTCATTCATCACAATGTCACTCAAACTCTGGTCCCACAACTGGTCCCTGTTGTGTCATGGTAATACTCCAGTGTGTGTGTGTTTTTATTTCTGTGAATCTGTTTGCCTTGGTAGAAGGATATATATATTTTTGTGACAAAGGAAGGGGGAGAGTGGAAAGAGAAAGAGAGAGACCAAGGAAACAGGCAGTGGGCAGAGATTATGACAGTGCATTCTCTTGTAGACTGTCAACATGACTCAGATTCAGAGTGTTTAACAGTCACATGTACAGGGTTGCAGGTGTGATTGCAGGGTACAATGAAAATCTTAGGCTCCAAGCTCCAACATTCTCCCTGACACAGGTCAACTGAGAGTCACAAGACAAGACTCAAAAGCCACTGACAGTATATTACTCGCTGTGTTCAATGTTCAGTCTCTGGACAATAAAGTAGACAAGCTCAGGGCGAGGATCTCATTCCAGAGAGACATCAGGGACTGTAACATACTCTGTTTCACGGAATCATGGCTCTCTCCGGATATACTGTCCCCGTCCATACAGCCAGCTGGGTTCTCAGTACATTGCGCAGACAGGAATAAAGAACTCCCAGGGAAGAAGACAGGTGGGGTTGTATGTTTCATGATTAACTACACATGGTGTGATTGTGATAACGTACAGAAACTCAAGTCCTTTTGTTCACCCGACTTGGATTACCTCAGAATCAAATGCCGACCGTATTACCTCCCAAGATAATTCTCTTCGGTTGTAGTCACAGCCAAACTGGAACCCACATATCCTGAGGCCGCATTTATTGTAGCTGGGGATTTTAACAAAGCAAATTTGAGGAAAACGCTTCCAAAGTTCTATCAACACATTGACTGTAGCACTCGCGCTGCTAAAACACTAATGACTCCATTTTGCTCATCCCTTCCTATAGGCAGAAACTCAAACAGGAAGTACCCGTGCTAAGGTCTATTCAATGCTGGTCTGACCAATCAGAATCCATGCTTCAAGATTGTTTTGATCACGCGGACTGGGATATGTTCCGGGTAGCCTCTGAGAATAACATTGATGTATACACTGACACGGTGACTGAGTTCATCAGGAAGTGTATAGCAGATGTTGTTCCACTGTGACCATTAAAACCTACCCAAATCAGAAACCGTGTATAGATGGCAGCATTCGCGCAAAACTGAAAGTGCAGACCACTGCATTTAACCATGGCAAGGTGACTGGGAATATGGTTGAATACAAACAGAGTAGTTATTCCCTCTGTAAGGCAATCAAACAGGCAAAATGTCAGTACAGAGACAAAGTGGGGTCGCAATTCAATGGCTCAGAGACAAGACGTATGTGGCCGGGTCTACAGACAATCACGGATTACAAAGGGAAAACCAGCCACATTGCGGACACCGACATCTTCCTCCTGGACAAGCTAAACACCTTCTTTGATGATAACACAGTGCCACCGACGTGGCACGCTCCCAAGGACTGTGGTCTCTCCTTCTCCGTGGCTGACGTGAGTAAGACATTTCAAATTGTTAACCCTTGGTTGCTGGCCCAGACGGCCTCCTTAGCTGCGTCCTCAGAGCATGCGCAGACCAGCTGGCTAGAGTGTTTACGGATATATTCAATCTCTCCCTTTCCCAGACTGCTGTCCCCACTTGCTTCAAGATGTCCACCATTGTTCCTGTACCCAAGAAAGCAAAGATAACTGAACTAAATGACTATCGCCCCATAACTCTCCCTTCTATCATCATGAAGTGCTTTGAGAGGCTAGTTAAGATGAATTTCACCTCTAACTTACCTGACACCCTAGACCCACTTCAATTTGCATACGTCCCCAATAGATCCACAGAAGATGCAATCGCCATCGCACTGCACACTGCCCTATCCCGCCCCCAGGTGGTGAAGGTAGGAAACAACACCTCCACATCGCTGATCCTCAACAAAGGGGCCCCACAAGGGTGCGTGCTCAGCCCCCTCCTGTACTCCCTCTTCACCCATGACTGCGTGGCCACGCATGCCTCCAACTGACGACACAACAGTTGTAGGCCTGATTACCAACAATGACGAGACAGCCTACAGAGAGGAGGTGAGGGCCCTGTCAGAGTGATGCGAGGAAAATAACTTCTCCCTTAACGTCAACAAAACGCAGTGGAGAAGGTGAAAAGCTTCAAGTTCCTCGGCGTACACATCACAACGATCTGAAATAGTCCATCCACACAGACAGTGTGGTGAAGAAGGCGCAACAGCATCTCTTCAACCTCAAGAGGCTGAAGAAATTTGGCTTGGTCTCTAAGACCCTCACAAAGTTTTACAGATGCACAATTGAGAGCATCCTGTCGGGCTGTATCACCGCCTGGTACGGCAACTGCACTGCCCGAGGGTGGTGTGGTCTGCCCGACGCATCACCGGGGGCACACGGCCTGCCCTCCAGCACACCTACAGCACCCGTGGTCACAGGAAGGCCAAAAAGATCATCAAGGACACCAACTACCCGAGCCACGGCCTGTTCATCCCGCTATCATCCAGAAGGCGAAATCAGTACAGGTGCATCAAAGCTGGGACCGAGAGACTGAAAAACAGCTTCTATCTCAAGGCCATCAGACTGTTAAATAGACATCACTAGCCGGCAACCACGCTTTTACTCAACCCTGCACCTTAGAAGCTGCTGCCCTATATACTTAGACATGGAATCACTGGTCACTTTAATAATGTTTACATCCTGCCTTACTCAATTCAAATGTATATACTGAATTCTATTCTACTGTATATTAGTCAATGCCACTCCGACATTGTTCGTCCAAATATTTCTATACAGTACCTGTCAAAAGTTTGGACACACCTATTCATTCAAGGTTTTTTCTTTATTTTTACTATTTTCTACATTTTAGAATAATAGTGAAGACATCAAAACTTTGAAATACTACATATGGAATCATGTCGTAACTAAAAAAGTGTTAAACAAATCAAAATATTTTTCAACAATGACCCAACACACCTCCAGGCTGTGTAAGGGCTATTTGACCAATATGGAGAGTGATGGAGTGCTGCATCAGATAACCTGGCCTTCACAATCACCTGACCTTAACCCAATTGAGATGGTTTGGGATGAGTTGGACTCCAGAGTGAAGGAAAAGCAGCCAACAAGTGCTCAGCATATGTGGGAACTCCTTCAAGACTGTGCAAGGTTGTCATCAAGGCAAAGGGTGGCTACTTTGAAGAAACTCAAATATATTTTGATTTGTTTAACACTTTTTTGGTTACTACATGATTCCATATGTGTTATTTTATAGTTTTGATGTCTTCACTATTATTCTACAATGTAAACAACAGTAAAAATAAAGAAAAACCCTAGAATGAGTAGGTGTGTCCAAACCTTTGACCGGTACTGTATTTCTTAACTCCATTCTTTTACTTGTAGATTTGTGTGTATTGTTGTGAATCATTTTTAGACACTACTGCACTGTTGGAGCTAGGAACACAAGCATTTCGCTACACCTGCAATAACATCTGCTAAATATGTGTATGTGACCAATACAATTTGATTTGAAGAAACGTCACTAGTGCATAAATCACTACAGGGACTAGCAAGTATGACTACAGAGCATTCTTAGGTCCATATTTACACCTAAAGGATCCAACAGAGTTAACAGGAAATGACATATTGTCCAAACAGAGATTCCCAAAAGATTACTAGGTTACAGATTCACCATTGAAGAATGACTAATTCCTGACAGAATTAAAAATGAGTCACTGAGACCACCCCAATAAAACCAGTGAAGCTATTACATTACACATCACTGTTGCCTTGCCAGTTAGTCTTTGTGCAGTGACAGTGAGTGTGTCCCGAGATGAAAAACCAAGATATGAATCCATCTGTGACTACAAAACTGGGCGACCAGGAAGCCTCAACTCAGACAATCTACAAGCTGCCAGTATGCTGGTTTAGACAGAGAGTGATATCTTTGATATTCTCCTTTAAGGAGAAGAATGATTACACTCCTCAAAGGGAACCTCATCAAAGCAGATCAGAGCCTAAAGGCATGTCTACAGCAGGGCCTGTGTGTGCGCTACGGCTCTATGGCTACAAGACAAAAAGCACGGAAGAAAACTCATTAGCAGCAACCTGTACATATACTACAGCCTGGAGAACTTGTGGGCTACAAACTGTAGCTGGGTAAGAGCTGTAACTGGGCAAGAACTGTAACCGGGCGACAAGAGCTATAACTGGGCCACAAGAGCTGTAACTGGCCACCTAGACCTGTACATGGACAAGAGCAGTAACTGGTCAACAAGAGCTGTTACTGGGCAACAAGAGATGTCCCTGGGCAACTAGAGATGTCCCTGGGCAATGAGAAATGTACGTGGATAAGAGCTGTAACTGGGCCACAAGAGCTGTAACTGGGCAACAACAACTGTAACTGGCCAACAAGAGATGTAACTGGCCCACTAGAGCTGTATGTGGACAAGAGCAGAAACTGGGCAACAACAGCTGTAACTGGCCAACTAAGAGTAACTGGGTAACAAGAGCTGTAGCTGGGTAACAAAAGCTGTCAATCCATGAAATCTGAAATGGTGTCACATGTGTTTAGCCCAAAGACAAACTACTTATTCCATATTTATGGGGACTATCAAGAGACCTGTAGCACAGACTGTAAAATCCCCAAGAGCTGTCCTGTGGATGAAATAAAGAAAACAATAGCAGGACAGCTGCAGAGTGTGTGCTTGCAGTACACAATCACTAAAAAACTAACTGTAGATGGAAGTACAAAAATATCAAGAGAAATACACAGCAGGGGACCCAGTGCACAGTAGCATGGGAGGAAACAGCCTCCGCTACCAACATACGTCAAGTCAACTCAGAGGGAAAAAACTTTGAAAACTTGTAGACCATATCACAGAACACACATTAACACTTGACAGACAAAGCCTTCTGAGTGAGATACTCAACTGCGCTGCAGTAGCAGCAGATGTGACCCATGCCAGACCTGAGCAAAGACAGGGAGACTATGAGTAGACTTACGATTTTGAAGTCTTTGTGGCTGCACTCCTGGCCTTGGTATCGGCAGTAGAGCATCATCTCCTTAAGGTCGTGGCCCACCCTCTCGGTGAACTCGCGCATGCTGAAGGACTTGGGCCTGTAGGCGGTGAAGTTGGCCTTGTCTGTGAGGAAGGCCAGGACGTGGGGCTCGGCCAGCTGGGGCTCAGGGATCCTCAGGTGGACGTCCAGCAGGGCCAGCAGCTCCCCAGCGTGGTACAGGTCATTGCGGGACAGGCGGCTGAAGCGGTAGGCGTTGAGGTTGCACACGGTGACGGCAGGGAACACCAAGCTGCTCGACATCACGGCATCCACGCTCGTCACATGGGGGTAGGAAAGGAAGTAGGCCAGGCGCTCGGCACTCTCCATGGCCAGGAGGCCCAGGCAGGTCAGCAGAGCGGCGGCCCAGAGCAGGCGGCGAGGTGTTGGCCGGCCGTAGGGGAAGATGAAGCGCAGGCCGTGTAGCGTGCTGGTGTGGGAGAAGGCCTGCCAGGAGGACGGGTGCAGACTGGAGCTCTCATTGCTCCCCTCACTGCCACAACTCTCCTTTAGGTCCATCATAACCCCTCCGGTCCCACAGCCAAGGACGCCCCAATACACAGACACCTACAGAGACACACACACATACACAGAGAGAGAGAGAAAGAATGAGAGAGAGCAAGAGAGAGAGAGGGGCAATGCAATGAGAGCCCTGAACTACCACCTAGAAAGGGAACACATAATCACATTGTTCAGATCACACAGAGAAAGAGAGAAAGGGGGAGTGTCCCAAACATACACACCTGCAGCACAGAAAGTGACAAACACAGAGACACAGAGCAAAATAAAGCAACTCAGAGAATCAAGCCAAAGACAGACCTACAGAGAGAGAGGAAGAGCACGAGGAGGAGATCTTCACAACCCCCAAGTCCTTACTCCAGATAGAAAAGAGAGAGCGTGAAGAATAGAATGATGCACCCCCAGGGCATCCCTTCCTTCCGCGCCTCCACTCTTTCTCTGTCCCTAGTTACTCTGGATGCCAGCCTCTCTGTGCCTGAAACCTCCCCCCTCCGCTCCTCCAACATCCCCCCGCCCTCTCTCCTTCTCTCAGTGACCGTTTTCGTTGTCAGGATCCCAGAGGTAAGTCCACTGTGACACAGAGTGAGAGAGTCATTTAAGCCACGAGCCAATCAAAGCCACCTCTGTGTATTCAGTGTCCCCACTTCACACACACACTCAACTCTCTGGATCTCCCTGTGCGACTAATGACAAGCCTAAGCACCTCTTGTTCAGCCTAGCGAGATGACATCCAGCCTGTGTGTGAGCCTTGTGTGCACGTGAGAGAGAAAGGGAGAGAAGGGGAGAGAGAGGGGGAAGGGAGGGATGGAGATAGAGCCGCTGATGATCAGCGCCGTCAGTTTGTCGCGCATGCCGATCCAAACTCCTCCCGTTCTCCTCTGGCCAGACGCATCCGCTGATTCTGCTCTCCCTCCTCTGCGCAGCTCATCCATGGAGCCAGTGAACAACAGTGGAGCCAGAAGAGACGCACACACTTAAACACGCTCGCGCAGAGAGAGAGGATAGAGCACACACAAACACACTCCTCCTCTCCACAGTCTCTTATTGAATCTGCTTCTGTTTTTCTTTCCCTCTTGCTCTCATTTTTCTTTTCCGCCCGCCTGTTTTCATATTCCCCATCTCACTACTAACCGACTGACGGATGGATGCAGGACGCAGATTGTCAAGGAGACAGATGGTTAGGGAAAGGTGGAGGAGAGAGATCACGCATGAGGAGTGGTGGAGAGGGATGGAGAGAGACAGAAGGAGGGGGGCAAGGAGAGGGGAAGCAAGAGAAAGACAGAAAGTCTCCACTCCCCCACTGATAACAAACACTGCATTTTGTGCCCAGCGGGCAAGGATTGCACAGAGATATCACACAGAGAGAAGTAATGCAGAGACATAACCCCAAATGTGTATGTTCTGTGTATCCCTGTGTATGTGTGTTAGCGTGAGTGAGATATATCACAAAGAGTCTGTATGATAGAACTTGTGTGTTGAAGCTACATTTGACCCAGAGATATGTAACAGTGTGTGTCGGTAGAGGGGGTGGCAGGGGTATAGTGTGGAGAGAGCAGGGCTGCATGTGCCAAGTAATACAAGGAGACAAGGGGAGACCGAGGGGGACTGAGAAGAGAAAGGAGTGTGGCTATGTGTGCAAAAAGAGAACAAGAGACAATCGAGGGAGACGAAGTGCATAGTAAATGGAGAGGGCTACAAATTTGATGAAATAGAAACAGACATGGAGTTAGGAGCAGTGAGAGCATGTATGTGGCTAGCCAATAAGAAGATAATTATAAACTGGTTGGTTCGAGCCCTGAATGCTGATTGGCTGACAGCCGTGGTATATCAGACCATATACCACGGGTATGACAAAACTTTTATTTTTACTGCTCTAATTACGTTGGAAACCAGTTTATAATAGCAATAAGGCACCTCAGGTATTTTTTTTGTATATGGCCAATATACCACGGCTAAGGGCTGTGTCCAGGCACTCCACGTTGTATCGTGAATAAGAACAGCCCTTAGCCGTGGTATATTGGCCATATACCACACCGCATAGGGCCTTATTTCTTAAATATAGTCCTCTACACAGGGCCGGTTCCAGGCATACGCAACATTAGCAGGTTTTGGGAACTCAGTTGGTGTCTCAACTGACTGTTGAGAATCAGAATAGTAAAAGTTTGAAACTTGGTCGTGCATCATCAGTTTCTCGCTTGTTTTGTCAGTCACTGACAGTCACACAATTAGCAATGTGAGCTAACAATTTTTACATTTTAATGTCCAGAGTGACTTACAGTTGGTGCATTCACATTAAGATAGCTAGGTGGGACAACCACACATCACAGTAAGTACAGTTTTCCTCAATAAAGTAGCTGTCAGCAAAGTCAGAGCTTGTAAGAGGAAAAAGTCAAGTGCGAGTGTTAGTTCATGAAAGTTATTTTGTTGTTGATGTTTTCGGAAGATGGGCAGGGAATCTGCTGTCCTAGCTTCAGGGGGAAGCTGGTTCCACTATTGGGGTGCCAGGACAGAGGGGAGCTTGGACTGGGCTGAGTGGGAGCTGCACTCCCATAGGGGTGGGAGGGCCAAGAGACCAGAGGTGACAGAACAGAGTACATGGGTTGGGGTGTAATCTATAGAGATTTACCCACAAGTTGTGATTGTGGTGTGCTTGTTGCAAATTCCTTCCAGCTCTGAACTCTTTCCCTATTGAGACTAAACTTTGCATCCCTCTTTCTTTTTAAACCCAACATCATTTAAAAATATATATTCATTGTCAACTGTGGGACCACCACGGTTGAGACATGTAAAGTGGATATGTCAACATGTAAAGTAGATATGTGGGCTCAAGCTCTGTAGGCCTATGCAGCGAAAGTGGTTTGGCGCGTGGCAAATGATGGGTTTACACACTTGAACCACAAATGACAGGGGCAGTTACTGTAGTCATAATCTTTGCCTGAACAGACCATCCTTGAACAACACAACTTGCATGCCTGTGTGATTCATTCTCTTTTATGGTAAGTTCGAGTTATATTATCCATATAATAGGCTACCGCTAGGACTTCTTTTGCCTATTCGCTACAGATACCTGGAAGATTGACCTACCTTTGCGCTAGTGCTTTGATGATCGATCCTTGCGTGGAGCATAAAGTGAGTCATATTCTTTATCAGTAGTCTGTCCCATCACCTCTTGTGGGGTCTGTATCAGTAACCACGTTTCCATCCAACCATTTCATGCGGATGAATTACTTGACGTTTGATGGAAACATGACATTCCAGTACAATTTTAGAAATGCCAACAGACAATGTTCGTTCATGTTGGGATCTTTTTGTGTCGGTAAAATTAATTATGCGAATAATGTCGGTGGAAGAGCCTTTATAAGCAAATATTGATATAATAACTATTATATAGTTATATAACTGAGAGTGAAGTGATGATACACTATATATACTGTAGCGACCCGCACAGACAGCTGTGTGTTATGTGTTAGGCTAGTAGGTGGTTGTGTTGTACTGACCAGTACCCAGTGTTCGCGGGGTCCGACATGTCAATCAACCTGCTATCTGCCAATCACGGGAATGCCTGGAATGTTCTGATGCCGGGCATCCTGGCGGTTGGCGGAGTGGCGTGGAGGGGGGTTGGGCAGGGGGATGGAGCATTGGAAGTTAAGACCAGGTTTCGCCTTTGTTCTGTCTCTTACGTCTGGGCTTCACAAGAGAAGGTCACGATTGGCTTGTTGGTTATCTTTCATTTATTTGCCGTGGGCTACGGCCAAACAGTAGCCTGTGTAAAGTTGGTTTAATAAACCGTCCATTCGTAAACTCAATCCTCTGTCTGGACAGTTGTTCTTTTATGATCTAGTCAGGTCATTACATTGGTGTCAGAAGTAAAAACGTTGATAAAAGTTAGCCAGCTAGCTAGCTGACTTCTGTGGCTAGCTACCGTAGGTGAGAACGGGGGTTGAAAATGCTTCGAGGGAATCCGAAAGTGAAGGTGGAGGTAGGGGACGATTATGGCCAAGGAGGTGCGTGTGCATGGACGTCGGGGGTTCTGGCTGAGGAGATCGCTAGGGCGTCGGAGCCCAGAGGCCGCTTGAGGAAGGACGTTAGAGTGATGGCTGCTGAAGCGGGCATGAGTGCTTCGTCGACTGTGTTTCGCGCGGATTCTGGTGGGCGGGCCGAAGTGGTGACGTCGACGCGGCGGGACGAGGAATCTGGGGCTCAAGATGTAAACAAACATGGCGGCGCCCAGTCCCCGGCTGCGTCCGTATCTGTTAAGACCCCGAAGTATTCCGGTAAGGCGGATTGGGAAGCTTTTCATGCTCAGTTTGAACTGTTAGCTCATTTTAGGGGGTGGTCGGATGAAGAAAGGGCACTGCAGTTGGCTTTATGCCTCACTGATGAAGCTCTGGCCTGTTTGATATTGATTAGCCCCGAGGACAGACATGATTATGGTGCTTTAGTGGGAGCACTGAGGAGGCGCTATGGACAGTGTGTACAGCCCGGGCTACTGCGCTCCGAACTGAGTAATAGACGCAGGCAGCCTGGAGAGCCTCTACGGGTGCTAGCTAATGACATTGAGAGCCTCTCTCGGCGGGCATATGCTCACATGCCCCCCTCCGTGCAGAGCGAGCTAGCACGGGACCAGTTCATACAGGCGCTCTCTCCTACGGAGCTGCGCAAACAGACCCAGCTGGCTCATCCTGAGTCATTGCAGATAGCCTTGGAGATGGCTTTGGAGAGGGAGCTGGTGTGGGCTGGGGCTTCAGCTGGGGCTTTGGTGGGGGTGCAGGGAGACACACCCTCTGTGCGAGCTGGGGGGCAGAGCAGCCCGGAGCCGGAAAAGCCTGCATGGGTGGCTGAAATGACAGAACTCATTCGTGCTGTGTTGCTACAGGCGGCACGAAACACACACCCTGGTCCCAGGGTCTGCTGGGGTTGTGGCCAGCCAGGCCATCTGCGCCGAAATTGCCCCATGTCCCCCAGAGCTCAGGGAAACGGCTCGGCGTCTGCATAGACCGGGTAGTGCGGACCCCTGGCTTTCTATCCCAACCACCATCATCTTCAGGAGGAGCCCACCGGCACAGACGGGGAAGCAAGGCTCCACTTCCCCCAGAAGCAGACGTGAGCAAGCGGATGGAGCCTGTTGTTGTGGTGGGCCGGACCTGTGTTGGGGACTTTTGTCATGTCCCTGTCACTGTGGAGGGGGTGCCCTGCTCCGCCCTGGTGGACACTGGGTCCACAGTAACCCTGGTGAGGCCGGATATTGTGCCAGGTTGGACTCAGTGTGAGCCTGCAACTGTGCAGCTCCGCACAGTCACAGGTGAGCTGGCACCCATGAAAGGGAAGGGAATAATGACTCTGACAGTAGGGGGCAGGACTGTGCGTCATCCTGTGTGGGTGGCGGCTGTGCAGGACCCTTGTATCCTGGGGTTGGACTTTCTTAGGAGCACATGCTGCCAGTTAGACCTAAATAGGGGCACACTGAGCTTCCAGGGAGGGCCGGAAGTCACCATGGCCCCCCCTAATGTCACATTCACTCAACCCAACAAACCCTTTACTCCAACAGTTAAAGCAGCAGAGACTCATGGCTGCCCCCCCCCCTCCCCCACAGCTGTGTGTGACTTTTCCCCAGCCCCCCTGTCACCTACGGCGGTGTGTTACATTCCCCCAGCTACCTCCATGACACAGCCCTCTGTGAGCCCAGGCCGCGCCCCCTCAGCCCAGCTACCCCAGATGGGAGAGGAGAGGACACTGTCTGCAGTGAGGGAGATATGGGGGAGGAACTGTGTTGGTCTTGACCCCGAGCAGCAGGAACGGTTGTGGCAGTTGCTGTTTGAATTCAGAGACAGCTTTGCGCTGAGTGAGGAAGAGGTGGGTCAGACTCATCTGGTGCAGCATGAGATCGACACAGGTGATGCTCGACCCATCAAGATGCGTCCCCGCCGTATCCCGCTGGCACGCCAGGAGGCGGCAGACAAGGCTGTGTTGGAGATGCAGCGGGCAGACTTCATTGAGCCGTCAGACAGCCCCTGGGCGGCGCCAGTCGTCATGGTTCCGAAGAAGGGGGGCAAGCTGAGGTTCTGTGCGGACTACAGGCGGCTGAATGAGGTAACCAGGAAGGACTCATACCCCATACCACGTATCGATGAGTCGCTGGACCTGGTTAGGGGGTCGTCCTGGTTCTCCTCACTAGACCTCTGCAGTGGCTACTGGCAGGTGCCCCTCTCCCCAGAGGCCAGAGCCAAAACTGCATTCTCCACTAACAGAGGACACTGGCAGTTCAAGGTCCTGTGCTTTGGCCTGTGCAACGCTCCAGCTACTTTTGAGCGTTTGATGGACAGGGTGCTGGATGGCATCCCCAGACAGCAGTGCCTGGTATACCTCGATGACATCCTGGCCCATGGCAGCTCCTTCCAGTCAGCCCTGGGGGCACTACGGCGTGTGCTGGAGAGGGTGGCTGCCGCAGGTCTGAAGCTCCACCCCGAGAAGTGCCACTTCATGAGGAGAGAGGTGTCCTTCTTGGGCCACCGAGTGGGGAAGGAGGGGATCAGCACCATGGAGGACAAGGTAGGGGCTGTCAGAGACTGGCCCACCCCCACCGACCAGCGTCAGCTGAAGAGCTTCCTGGGCCTGGCCTCGTACTACAGGAGGTTTGTACAGGGCTTCTCAAGCGTTGCTGCTCCACTGAACCGCCTGCTGCCGAAGGACAAGGCTTTCACTTGGACGGTGGAGTGTGAGGAGGCGTTCAACACCCTCAAACGTGCACTGATCGAGGCCCCCGTGCTCGCCCCCCCCTGACCTCACCTTGCCCTTTATCCTGGACACAGACGCGAGCAATGTGGGCATGGGTGGGGTGCTGGCCCAGGTGGGGCCAGAGGGGGAGAGAGTGGTGGCGTACTTCAGCAAAACATTTGACAAACATGAGCGCCGCTACTGTGTCACCCGGCGGGAGCTCTTGGCTGTTGTGGCTTCCGTCAAACACTTCAAGTACTACCTGGGTGGCCTGCCCTTTACTGTAAGGACTGACCACTCTGCTCTCCAGTGGCTCATGTCTTTCAGAGAGCCAGAGGGGCAGGTGGCACGCTGGTTGGAGGAGCTTCAGCCGTATGACTTCACAGTGGTGCACAGGGCAGGGGCACGCCACTCCAACGCCGACGCCATGTCCCGTCGGCCCTGTACTGCAGACGGCTGCCGCCACTGTGAACGGAGAGAGGGACGGGAGAGAGAGCTGTGTGCAGAGGGGGTCTGTGCCACAGTGTGTCGGGCGAGCGGGCCTGTCTGCTGTGAGCTGCAGACTGTCGACGTGGCTGAATGGCGGCAGCAGCAGGGACGGGACACAGACCTACAGCCAGTGCTACAGTGGGTAGAGGCGCAGGTGAGGCCACCATGGGAAGAGGTGACAGCGCTCTCACTCGCGACCAAAGGGTTGTGGTCAAAGTTTGAGAGACTGCGGCTGGCTGATGGCGTGCTACAGCGGGCATGGAAGGAGTCAGCTACGGGAGAGGAGAGGTGGCAGGTGGTGGTCCCAAAAGCATTGCGGGAGGCTGTGCTCCAGAGTACTCATGGCGGGGTGGGGACTGGACACTTTGGGGTCACAAAAACACTGCGCCGTCTCCGTCAGGGCTTCTACTGGGGGCAGCACAAGAGGGATGTGGAGGACTTTTGTCGCCGCTGTGACAACTGCACAGCGAGAAAGGGCCCCCCAGGCCGCTCTCATGCTCAGCTCCAACAGTTCCCAGTGGGGGCTCCCATGGAGAGGGTGGGAGTGGATGTAGTTGGGCCGTTCCCCACCACAGACAGTGGAAACCGCTGGGTGCTCACGGCCATGGACTATTTCACAAAATGGCCCGAGGCCTATGCTCTGCCTGACCAGGAGGCAGAGACCATCGTCGACGCCCTGACAGCGGGGATGTTCAGCAGGTTTGGAGCTGCAGAGTCCATCCACAGCGACCAGGGCAGAAACTTTGAGTCCCGTGTGTTCGCCACCATGTGTGAGAGGCTGGGTATGCACAAGACCCGCACTACTCCTCTCCATCCTCAAAGTGATGGCCTTGTGGAGCGCTTCAACAAAACGCTTGGACAGCAGCTGGCCATCGTCTCTTCCAAACACCAGCGTGACTGGGACAAACACCTGCCTATGGTCCTCATTGCATGCCGTTCCGCTGTCCAAGACTCCACCTCCTGCAAGCCTGCCCTCCTCATGCTGGGGTGAGAGATCCGCACCCCTGCGGAGATGGCGTTTGGTCGGCCCCTGGATAGCCCTCATGTTCCCCCGGGGCCGGAGTATGCCCGGAGACTCCAGGACCGCCTGGAGACAGCCCACACCTTCGCCAGAGAGCAGCTGGTGAATGCAGGTGTGAGGCAGAAGAGGAACTATGACGTGCACACCCGGGGAAGGCACTTTGTGGCTGGGGAGCTGGTCTGGGTCTACAGCCCGCTAAGGAAAAAAGGCAGATGCCCCAAGTTGGACAGTCACTGGGTGGGACCCTGCAGTGTCCTGGAGAGGGTAGGGGAGGTTGTTTACCGGGTGCAGCTTCCTCCCAGGGGGAGAAAGGTGGCACTGCACCGGGACAGGTTAGCCCCATACAGAGGGGCCTCTTCTCCCCAAACCCCAGGAACCCCCACAATTCCCCTCTCTGGCAATGACATTCTCCAGGCACCCACCCCCAGGTGCCGCAGACAAGGCTCCAGACAGCCCACTCCCCCTGTGTCACCGCGTGGTTCCCCAGAGCCACGGACTGTATTACCCGTTCCCGCTTCCTTGTCCCCCATGTCCCTGCCTTCATCCCCTGGTTCCCAGAGGGGCACTCTGCGACCATCACGGCCACGCAGGCAAAGGAGACCTCCGGGTCGCTTCAGAGACTTTGTTTGTTCCCTCTGGGACGAGGGACTTTGTGGTGGGGGGGCTGTGTAGCGACCCGCACAGACAGCTGTGTGTTATGTGTTAGGCTAGTAGGTGGTTGTGTTGTACTGACCAGTACCCAGTGTTCGCGGGGTCCGACATGTCAATCAACCTGCTATCTGCCAATCACGGGAATGCCTGGAATGTTCTGATGCCGGGCATCCTGGCGGTTGGCGGAGTGGCGTGGAGGGGGGTTGGGCAGGGGGATGGAGCATTGGAAGTTAAGACCAGGTTTCGCCTTTGTTCTGTCTCTTACGTCTGGGCTTCACAAGAGAAGGTCACGATTGGCTTGTTGGTTATCTTTCATTTATTTGGCGTGGGCTACGGCCAAACAGTAGCCTGTGTAAAGTTGGTTTAATAAACCGTCCATTCGTAAACTCAATCCTCTGTCTGGACAGTTGTTCTTTTATGATCTAGTCAGGTCATTACAATACAAAAGTATGTGGACACCGCTTCAAATGAGTGGATTCGGCTATTTCAGCCACACCGTTGCTGAAAGGTGTATAAAATCGAGCACACCGCCATGCAATCTCCATAGACAAACATTGGCCTTACTGAAGAGCTCAGTGACTTTCAACGTGGCACCGTCATAGGACGTTACCTTTCCAACAAGTCCGTTCATCACATTTCTGCCCTGCTAGAGCTGCCCCTGTCAACTGTAAGTGCTGTTATTGTGAAGTAGAAACGGAGCAACAACGGCTCAGCTGCAAAGTGATAGACCACACAACCTCAAAGAACAAGACCGCCGAGTGCTGAAGCACATAAAAATCGTCTGTCCTCGGTTGCAACACTCACTACCGAGCTCCAATCTGCCTCTGGAAGCAACATCAGCACAATAACTGTTCATGAAATGATTTCCATTGCCGAGCAGCCGCACATAAGCCTAAGATCATCATACACATGCCAAGCGTCGGCTGGAGTGGAGTAAAGCTTACCACAATTGGACTTTGGAGCAGTGGAAACACGTTCTCTGGAGTGATGAATAACGCTTCACTATCTGGCAGTCCAACGGAAGAATCTGGGTTTGTCGGATGCCAGGAGAATGCTACCTGCCCGAATGCATAGTGACAACTGTAAAGTTTGGTGGATGAGGAATAATGGTCTAGGGCTGTTTTTCATGGTTCGGGCTAGGCCCCTTAGTTCCAGTGAAGGGAAATCTTAACGCCACAGCCTACAATGACATTCTCGATGATTCTGTGCTTCCAACTTTGTGGCAACAGTTTGGGGAAGGCCCTATCTTGTTTCAGCATGACAATTCCCCCGTGCATAAAGCAAAACGGTTTGTCGACATCGGTGTGGAAGAACTTGACTGGCCTGCACAGAGCCCTGACCTCAACCCCATCGAACAGCTTTAGAATGAATTGGAACTCCGACTGCGAGCCAGGCCTTATCGCCCGACATCAGTGCCCGACCTCACTAATGCTCTTGTGGCTGAATGGAAGCAAGTCCCCGCAGCAGTGTTCCAGCTGATGAAACTGTGGGTTTGCACAACTGAAGAACTTCTGCACAAACTGTCAGAAACCGTCTCAGGGAAGCTCATCTGCGTGCTCGTCGTCCTCAGCAGGGTCTTGACCAGACTGCAGTTTAGCGTTGTAACCGACTTCAGTGGGCAAATGCTCGCCTTCGATAGCCACTGGCACGCTGGAGAAGTGTGCTCTACACAGATGAATCCCGGTTAACTGTACCGGGCAGATGGCAGACGTGCGGACGAGCAGTTTGCTGATGTCAATGTTGTGAACAGAGTGCAGCATGGTGGCGGTGAGGTTATGGTATGGGTAGGCATAAGCTATGGACAAGTAACAGAATTGCATTTTATCGATGGCAATTTGACGTGACGAGATCCTGAGGCCCATTGTCGTGCTGCCATTCATCCGCCGCCATCACCTCATGTTTCAGCATGATAATGCATGGCCCTATGTCGCAAGGATCTGTACACAACTATTGGAATCTGAAAATGTCCCAGTTCTTCCATGGCCTGCATACTCACCAGACATGTCACCCATTGAGCATTTGTGGGATGCTCTGGATCAACGTGTACGGCGGCGTGTTCCAGTTCACACCAATATCCAGCAACTTCGCACAGCCATGGAAGAGGAGTGGGACAACACAACATTTCCCACTCATTTCCCGCTCAGCCCAGTCAAAACTGTTCGCTGCTCTGGCACCCCAATGGTGGAACAAACTCCCTCACGACGCCAGGACAGCGGAGTCAATCACCACCTTCCGGAGACACCTGAAACCCCACCTCTTTAAGGAATACCTAGGATAGGATAAAGTAATCCTTCTGACCTCCCCCCCCCTTAAAAGATTTAGATGCACTATTGTAAAGTGGCTGTTCCACTGGATATCTTAAGGTGAATGCACCAATTTGTAAGTCGCTCTGGATAAGAGCGTCTGCTAAATGACTTAAATGTAATGTAAATGTATTTCACAGGCCACAATCAACAGCCTGATCAACTCTATGTGAAGGACATGTGTCACGTTGCATGCGGCAAATGATGGTCACAACAGACACAGACTGGTTTTCTGATACACACCCCTACTTTTTTTTTAAGGTATCTGTGACCAGCAGATGCATATCTGTATTCCTAGTCATGTGAAATCCATAGATTAGAGCCTAATTAATTTACTTCAATTGACTGATTTCCGTATATGAACTAAAAGTCAGTAAAATATTTGAAATGATTGAATGGTGTATTTATATTTTTGTTCAGTGTAAAAATTCAAGTCTGTGAGCACTTGAGATACTTAGTGTGTCAGGCTGTGTGTGTGACACAAATATCAGTAGCGGACTAGCCATCTGGAATTCCAGGCAAATGCCAGTTGGGCTGGTCCATATATAGCCCAGTGGGCCTGTTTAACTGCGCAAAAGGATCATTCTCTTGCTAATACTGGGGCCTCAAGGAAAAAAATGGTCCGGTGTGTTATAAATGCCAAGGCCAATTTCTGGTCCCAGTCCGCCACTGTATCAGTCAATCACATTTCTCTCAAATGAAATTTGCAGTGGTCCCAAACAGCTGTGGGGTTGCTGGCTCCTTAACGACTTAATTAAGCAAATCTCCCCTTCCCCATTGAAGTAATGAGCATAGTTTTACAGGGATTAGCCGTCTCCTGTGTTGGAGATAAGTCTTTATTATTTACCACCTTTTCTGTACTTAGCAAATGCTATCCATCTTGAGTGGATTCATTTTTCTCCATTTAGCCAACTACCAGGGATATTCTACAGAGGATGCAGCAGCAGTTGCACCACTCAGCCAGGATATTGTAGTCTTCCTACAGTATGCATTGTTAAATTTGCACTGCATAATGGAATTCATTTCATGCTCTTGCAGCAGTCTAACTCCTCACACTGGAAAGCGTTGACATCTACCTGAGGGTGTTCATAACCTGCCAATTTAGTGATGAAAATATTTTTAAAAGTTACTATCACACTATAATTTCCCTCCCAAGTATCAATGTATTAATTTATTTGCTAGGTTGCGTTAGCTAGAGCTAGCCGGCTGTACCGGCGCTAACACTTCTGTATTTTTTAATCCTTATAGCCTGTTCTCCTTCTTTTTAATTAGTGAGCCATCATGTTTTCAGCACTTTTATTCCATGACTGATCAACACTTTTCTCATGGCTCTCTCTCATCTCTCCGCAGCAGATGTGGCAATATGTTTAGAACATCGAATCGCAAGATCGAATCACAATATATATATAGAGAGAGAATTGTGTGAATTGCAATATATATCGTATCGGGAGGTCCCTGGCACTTCTCAGCCCTACCTGCCATGGAATGTGAAATACTCTGTCATCCATTTTCCCTCAGAGGTCAGTGGATAAGTCCCTAAACCTCTGAGTTATGTTATTAATGTGAATCACAATCATGATGAGTCACCCTGCAAATTAACAGAAAGTGAACTTCCTTTTCCACCAGAGATAAAAGGCCTCCTCTACCCCAGGGTTCGAGTGAAAAGAAAACGACCACAGAGGAGAGTATTGTGTTGACATTTTATCAAATAATTAATGAAAGAGTCCCTGATACGCTTGTGGAGAATGAACAAGTAAGTTAATTACTCTTTCATAACATAATGGCTTATGAAAAATAATAAGCTCTTAGTAGAAGATAATTAGGGAGTATTAAACATGGGGAGTGTGAGGGAGTAGGAGAGTGGCACTGGTTCATTACTACAGCAGGGTTGGGGTGATAAAGTTAAAGGGCGGATGTTTCAGCCAATGATAGATATATATCTATCTATAAATTCTATATTACATACACAGTATTCGGAAAGCATTCAAACCCCTTGACTTTTTCCACATTTTGTTATGTTACAGCCTTATTCTAAAATGGTTTAAATTTGACCACATAATGACGAAGCAAAATCTGAAATATCATATTAGTACTTTGTTGAAGCACCTTTGGCAGTGATTACAGCCTTGAGTCTTCTTGGGTATGAAGCAACAAGCTTGGCACACCTGTATTTGGGGAGTTTATCCCATTCTCTCTGCAGATCCTCTCAAGCTCTTTCAGGTTGGATGGGGAGTGTCGCTGCACAGGTATTTTCAGGTCTCTCCAGAGATATTCGATCAGGTTCAAGTCCTGGCTCTGGCTGGGCCACTCAAGGACGTTCAGAGACTTGTCCCGAAGCCACTCCTGCATTGTCTTGGCTGCGTAGTTAGGGTCTTTGTCCTGTTGGAAGGTGAACCTTCGCTGCCACTATCATGCTTCAGCGTAAGGATGGTGCCAGGTTTCCTCCAGACGTGACGCTTGGCATTCAGGCCAAAGAGTTCAATCTTGGTTTCATCAGACCAGATAATCTTGTTTCTCATGGTCTGAGAGTCTTTAGGTGTCTTTTGGCAAACTCCAAGCGGGCTGTCGTGCCTTTTACTGAGGAGTGGCTTCCGTCTGGCCACTCTACCATAAAAGGCCTGATTGGTTGAGTGCTGCAGAGATGGTGGTCCTTCTGGAAGGTTCTCCCATCTCCACAGAGGAACTGTGGAGCTCTGTCAGAGTGACCATCGGGTTTTTGGTCACCTCCCTGTCTTGGTGGTTCCAAACTTCTTCCATTTAAGAATGATGGAAGTCACTGTGTTCTTGGGGACCGTCAATGCTGCAGAAATGTTTTGGTACCCTTCCCCAGATCTGTGCTTCGACACAATCCTCTCTCAGAGCTCAACGGACAATTCCTTTGACCTCATGGCTTGGTTTTGCTCTGACATACACTGTCAACTGTGGGACCTTATAAAAAGACAGGTGTGTACCTTTCCAAATCCTGTCCAATCAATTGAATTTGCCACATGTGGACTCCAATTAAGTTGTAGAAACATCAAGGGGTCTGAATACTTATGTAAATAAGGTATTTCAGTTTCAACTTGTAAACATTTCTAAATACCTGTTTACACTTTGTCATTATAGGGTATTGTGTGTAGATTGATGCAGGAATAATTTAAAAAAATATATCTTTTAGAACAAGGCTGAATACTTAACGTATACACTAAAAAAAAACCTGCAACATGTAAAGTGTTGGCCCCATATTTCATAAGCTTAAATTTAAAAAAAACTGAAATGTTCCATATGCACAAAATGCTTATTTCTCTGAAATTTTGTGCACAAATTTATTAATACCCGTTAGTGAGCATTTCTCCTATGCCAAAGTAATCCATCCACCGGACAGGTATGGCATATCAAGAAGCTGATTAAACAGCATGATCATTACACAGGTGCACCTTGTGCTGGGGACAATAAAAGGCCACTAAAAATGTGTAGCTTTGTCACACAACACAATGCCACAGATGTCTCAGGTTGAGGGTGCAATTGACATGCTGACTGCAGGAATGCCAACCAGAGCTGTTGCCAGATAATTCTAAGTTAATTTCTCTACCATAAGACGCCACGTACATCGTTTTAGAGAATTTAGCAGTACGTCACCTTCGGCCTCACAACCACAGACCACATGTAACCATGCCAGCACAGGACCTCTACATCCGGCTTCTTCAGCTGCAGATTCATCTGAGACCATCCACCCGGACAGCTGATGAAACTGAGGAGTAGTTCTGTCTGCAGTAAAAAAAACTTTTGTGGGAAAAACCCATTATAATTGCCTGGGTCTGGTTCCCCAGTGGATGGGCCTACGAAAACAAAACTATTTAAATTGACTGATTTCCTTATATGAACTGTAACTCAGTAAAATTGTTAATTGTTGCACTTATATTGTTGTTCCGTATATACACTACCGTTCAAAAGTTTGGGGTCGCTTAGAAATGTCCTTGTTTTTGAAAGAAAAGCAAATTTTTTGTCCATTAAAATAACATCAAATTGATCAGAAATACAGTGTGGACATTGTTAATGTTGTAAATGACTATTGTAGCTGGAAACGGAAGATTTTTTTAAAAATCTGTTAAAACCCTCTGCCTTCCTCACACTTTCCATGTGAGAAATTGACAAGAAACTGAAAATCTCGTACAACGCTGTGTACTACTCCCTTCACAGAACAGCACAAACTGTCTCTAAACAGAATAGAAAGAGGAGTGGGAGGCCCCGGTGCACAACTGAGCAAGAGGAAGATTGTCCATAACACTTTTTTCCAGACAAATCTAAGTGTGAGGTGTACAGATCAAAGAAGAACATTTGTGAGAAGCAGAAAAAATGTAAAGATGCTGGAGGAGTGCTTGTTGCCATCTGTCAAGCACGGTGGAGGCAATGTGATGGTCTGGGGGTGCTTTGGTGGTGGTAAAGTGGGATATTTGTACAGAGTAAAAGGGATCTTGAAGAAGGAAGGCTATCACTCCATTTTCCAACACCATGCCAACAGGACAATGACCCAAAGCACAGCTCCAAACTATGCAAGAACTATTTAGGGAAGAAGCAGTCAGCTGATATTCTGTCTATAATGGAGCGGCCAGCACAGTCACCGGATCTCAGCCCTATGGAGCTGTTGTTGGAGCAGCTTGACCGTATGGTAAATAAGTGCCCATCAAGCCAATCCAACTTGTGGGAGGTGCTTCAGGAAGAATGGGGTGAAATCTCTTCTGATTACCTCAACAAATTGACAACTAGAATGCCAAAGGTCTGCAAGGCTGTAATTGCTGCAAATGGAGAATTCTTTGACGAAAACAAAGTTGGAAGGACACAATTATTATTTCAATAAAAAAATGTCAAACATTATTTATAACCTTGTCAATGTCTTGACTATATTTCCTATTCATTTTTCAACTCATTTCATGTATGTTTCCATGGAAAACAAGGACATTTCTAAGGGACCCCAAACTTTTGAATGGCAGTATGTATACACACACACACATCTGGATTCAGCATGGGAATACAAGTACAGCACTGGACCTGAGCCGGCTAGACCCACCTTGTTACACCTATATATAAATTGGAACATATAAAGTTATATATATATAATGTGCAGACGACAGTAGAGTTTACCCTCCAACAGCTCAGATCTTACCAGCTGAGACTTTAATAAGTTTTACATACACACCGGCACTGCCTGTAAGGCATAACACAGCAGTGGGGGGGTGAGCCACTGCCCCCTACTGGTAGTACATGTTCGGGTTAGGAAAATGGGATATATGAACAAAAGTTCCACAGGTAAAAGACCATGGTCATGTTCGAGAGCATCAAAACAGTGATGTATCATGGGAAAATGTTGACTGACTGGTCAATATTGAGTAGTTAATTAGGATGCAATGTGATTTGAAATGTAGGTCAGTCTGTCTACAATTGAAGTTTGGCGGGGTGGGTGGGGTAGTACAGAAAGTAAGGCTGATCTGGATGTATCGTGATGCCTCTAAGGAGAGAGGTTGGTGGTGGTGAAGTTTTGGCGTGGGCCTCCCATATCCTGCTGGTTTAGCCCAGATAAGACCCCATTTGTCAGGCTGTGACTGTCCCAGCCACCCAGGGCTCCACCAGACAGAGCTGGATTAATATATTTGGCCAAGCAGGAAAGAAGGATTTAACTCCAGAGACTAAAACCCCAGAAAATCCCTCCCCTAAAGTCTCTACACAATTGTAATGCATGGTGAACAGGCTGGAGCAGAACATGGCCAGAGGACGAGGATAGGAGAGACACAGAAAATAGCAATAAGACAGAAATAGAGAAAGAAGAGCATGGTACAGAATGACAGTCAGAAGGCTCCAGGAGACTATGTTTAAGGTCATTCACTTCAGGCTGATACTTTAATTCACACCACGTTTCATCAGCGCCATCAATGTTTAAAATAGTGTTAGTTGACTGAAAGACAAGAAAACTGTTTAAAAACTTTCATTTGAAAAAAAGATTTGCAGTTCCAATTAATGGACAATGGCTATGAACAGCAGGATACTCTCCAATGAAATCTTGCAACACTGGTGCCTAATTACAGCACACCACCACGATGCAATTAAACCAGAAGTGTAGATCAATCAAGCCAGGGTTTAATTGGACATTTAATTGTAATGTTTGATTTTCCATATACTGTTCCTATTAGTAAGTGCATTCTCACGCATTTTCATTCTCACTCACAACAAAGACGCAAATTAGAGAGACAAGAAAATCAGAGACCATTTCAGTTGTGTATAGTGTATTATTGAACAGAAGTCTTCTTTAATATATACATGTTTTACAAGACATTATGTGCACATACAGTAGTTAGCTATGATTTAGAGAAGACTGCACTGTGAAGTAAAAAAATATACAAAACATCAGCCAGCAGGTCTTCAAACACTGTGTCTATGGGATGTAGCCGTAGCAGTACGGGATGTAGCCGTAGCAGTACGGGATGTAGCCGTAGCAGTACGGGATGTAGCCGTAGCAGTACGGGATGACGCCGTAGCAGTACGGGATGACGCCGTAGCAGTACGGGATGACGCCGTAGCAGTACGGGATGAAGCCGTAGCAGTACGGGATGTAGCCGTAGCAGTACGGGATGACGCCGTAGCAGTACGGGATGACGCCGTAGCAGTACGGGATGACGCCGTAGCAGTACGGGATGACGCCGTAGCAGTACGGGATGACGCCGTAGCAGTACGGGATGACGCCGTAGCAGTACGGGATGACGCCGTAGCAGTACGGGATGACGCCGTAGCAGTACGGGATGACGCCGTAGCAGTACGGGATGAAGCCGTAGCCGTACGGGATGAAGCCGTAGCAGTACGGGATGAAGCCGTAGCCGTACGGGATGAAGCCGTAGCCGTACGGGATGTAGCCGTAGCCGTACGGGATGTAGCCGTAGCAGTACGGGATGTAGCCGTAGCAGTACGGGATGAAGCCGTAGCAGTACGGGATGTAGCCGTAGCAGTACGGGATGTAGCCGTAGCAGTACGGGATGAAGCCGTAGCAGTACGGGATGTAGCCGTAGCAGTACGGGATGTAGCCGTAGCAGTACGGGATGAAGCCGTAGCAGTACGGGATGAAGCCGTAGCAGTACGGGATGAAGCCGTAGCAGTACGGGATGTAGCCGTAGCAGTACGGGATGTAGCCGTAGCAGTACGGGATGAAGCCGTAGCAGTACGGGATGAAGCCGTAGCAGTACGGGATGTAGCCGTAGCAGTACGGGATGACGCCGTAGCAGTACGGGATGACGCCGTAGCAGTACGGGATGACGCCGTAGCAGTACGGGATGACGCCGTAGCAGTACGGGATGACGCCGTAGCAGTACGGGATGACGCCGTAGCAGTACGGGATGACGCCGTAGCAGTACGGGATGACGCCGTAGCAGTACGGGATGACGCCGTAGCAGTACGGGATGACGCCGTAGCAGTACGGGATGACGCCGTAGCAGTACGGGATGAAGCCGTAGCAGTACGGGATGAAGCCGTAGCAGTACGGGATGAAGCCGTAGCAGTACGGGATGTAGCCGTAGCAGTACGGGATGTAGCCGTAGCAGTACGGGATGTAGCCGTAGCAGTACGGGATGAAGCCGTAGCAGTACGGGATGTAGCCGTAGCAGTACGGGATGTAGCCGTAGCAGTACGGGATGTAGCCGTAGCAGTACGGGATGAAGCCGTAGCAGTACGGGATGAAGCCGTAGCAGTACGGGATGAAGCCGTAGCAGTACGGGATGTAGCCGTAGCAGTACGGGATGAAGCCGTAGCAGTACGGGATGAAGCCGTAGCAGTACGGGATGAAGCCGTAGCAGTACGGGATGTAGCCGTAGCAGTACGGGATGAAGCCGTAGCAGTACGGGATGTAGCCGTAGCAGTACGGGATGTAGCCGTAGCAGTACGGGATGTAGCCGTAGCAGTACGGGATGAAGCCGTAGCAGTACGGGATGTAGCCGTAGCAGTACGGGATGAAGCCGTAGCAGTACGGGATGAAGCCGTAGCAGTACGGGATGAAGCCGTAGCAGTACGGGATGTAGCCGTAGCAGTACGGGATGAAGCCGTAGCAGTACGGGATGAAGCCGTAGCAGTACGGGATGAAGCCGTAGCAGTACGGGATGTAGCCGTAGCAGTACGGGATGAAGCCGTAGCAGTACGGGATGAAGCCGTAGCAGTACGGGATGAAGCCGTAGCAGTACGGGATGAAGCCGTAGCAGTACGGGATGAAGCCGTAGCAGTACGGGATGAAGCCGTAGCAGTACGGGATGTAGCCGTAGCAGTACGGGATGTAGCCGTAGCAGTACGGGATGAAGCCGTAGCAGTACGGGATGAAGCCGTAGCAGTACGGGATGAAGCCGTAGCAGTACGGGATGAAGCCGTAGCAGTACGGGATGAAGCCGTAGCAGTACGGGATGAAGCCGTAGCAGTACGGGATGAAGCCGTAGCAGTACGGGATGAAGCCGTAGCAGTACGGGATGTAGCCGTAGCAGTACGGGATGTAGCCGTAGCAGTACGGGATGTAGCCGTAGCAGTACGGGATGTAGCCGTAGCAGTAGGGGTAGTGAAGCTTCATTCAAATTGGGGAGACGCGGGAGCGAAAATCCCAGTTCCCAACACCTCAGAGTTTTTCCCCCCACACAGCCAACATGTAATTTATACCGGTGTGATTAATGGTCACAGCACACCAAACACAAAATGATAGCACTTCAGGCGACAAGATTCTCCGGGGGAATCAAGTAGAAAGGCATCCAACGTGCGGTCAGAATGCATCAAACTCAAATTCACATGGAAGTGACGGTTGAGTTGTCCTACGTCCCCCTGTATAAATGTACCTTATCCGTAAGGGGTAGGTGGGCAGGTGTCAGAGGCAGTAGGACTCAACAGGCAACTCCCCAAGAAGCTCATCAAGGTCATCTGCACAACACAGACAGACAAATTCAATCACACAAACACACAGGGTGGAGCTGCGGATTGGTTTACCAAGAACATACACTCATATGCATATCCAAGTCCCACCTGCGTCCCAGGACAGGTCCAGTGGTGCAGCAGGCGGGCCCTGTGGAACACTAGAGGAGCCAGCACCAGAGTCTGCAGAGACCTGTGGGGCCCGAACATCCTCTTCATCATCATCATCATAGAACAACTCCATCTGAGAGACAGGGGCTCCTGGGACACTGGAGGACTGATCAGGTGATTCTAACATTGGCTCCTACATTCAACAGTAGAGTTAGACAAACAAATACAAAACATCTGTCAAGATACCAAGTTTTACTCATCAATGATTTGTCATTGTTACATCAAACTCCCAACAGCCGAGGATAATGACAAGATATCCTCCAGGCCTTGGTCGTGGTCTCTCACCAGGTGGAGTGGGGGCAGCTGGGTCTGTGTGGAGGACAGAGTCGAGCCGTCAGGAGGGTAGATCCTCAGGAGGTTGTTGGGTGTCACGTTCAGGTAGTGGTTACGGTGGGACGGAGAGAACACACTCACCTTCATGAAGAGACAACTAATTTTGGGTCTACAGCTAACATAGTGCAAAAATTATCAACTTTAAACACACACCATTTGTTTTTGTGATTTTATTGAGTGGCTCATCAATCATTTTGAAGAATCCAACAAATGATTTGCAATGAAACACTAGTAAATAGTGAGGTGTGTGGCCTGTGGAAGTCATACCTGTTTGAGCAGCAGTACCGCCCCTGTCTTGAGCTCCCCTAGTCTGTCCTCTAGGAGGCGCCGGTGCACTGTGCCCTGCATCTCTCCTACAGTCAGTCAGACACACTTATTACTACTGTGTATTACTACTGTGCTCTACCGTGCAGTCAGAGCAAAACAGCATACCCAGCCATGTGCTTCTGCATCGCTTGCTTTTTAGGGCTTTAGGCTGGGTATCTGTATAGCACTCTGTGACAACTGTGGATGTAAAAATGGCTGTATAAAATACATGTGATTGATTCATACCACATGGAGCACACTGATCACATTGTTCCTACTAATGACAACAGTGTAGTAATCAGTGCATCCCCCTCCAGGGGTAATCTGTTGACAGGTAGCACCAAGGGCCACACTTCAGGAAGGAAATGCACAGATGACTGAGACTTAATAGTCCGTGGTGATCAGCATGTAGCTAATACCCGTTCATTTGATGCTGATCCATAATGATAGAATCACTAATAAGCACAGCACTAAGGTTAAGTATCTACTTTAATAGATCTGCTCAGGAGTCCTCACGCTGGCTCTCCTGAGGCCATGATGACCTGCTAGGTTCAAGCAGTACTCAGAGAGAAATAGAGGAACTGCAAGAAAATGAGAGAAAGAGACAGAAGAATGGAGGAAAGAGGGGCCTGGGGACAATGATACAAACCGGATGTCTTCTACTGAATCACATGGTGTGTGAAGCGAATTCAGGTGAATTCTCAGTGGCGTACACACAAACCGCCAGCCACACACTCACTACAATGGCTGTGTGACCAGTTCTACCTACAAGCACAACCTTGCCACCAGTAGGCCTTACCTGTGGGATCCCTGAACACAGCCTTGGCATCAGCGTGTGTGTGGAGGATGCTCTTTAGTACCACAGCCATGTTGGGAACCTTGTTCTTCGCCAGCTGTTTCAGGGCCGCCTGAGAGAGCGAGACAGACAGACAGACAGACAGACAGAGAGAGAGACTTTTGTATTAGAGCACTACAAAACAAGTCCAAACTGCCAA
The DNA here is from genome assembly GCF_029448725.1 of Salvelinus fontinalis. NCBI lineage: Eukaryota > Metazoa > Chordata > Actinopteri > Salmoniformes > Salmonidae > Salvelinus > Salvelinus fontinalis. Next base: position 24,021,074 of record NC_074698.1, read on the forward strand.
TCATTAACTTGAATTAATTAAACAGCTCAATTACTCATGCAGAGTTGCCATTAGCAGTGGCACATTAAGACTGTGGAAAAACAACAGAATAACCATTAAGATGATTAATGTGTGATCATGTTTGGGATAATAACTACTAACACCCCAGGCACAGGCCTGTCATTTGTCCTGATTATACTGATAGACCTCCACCACAGAGACAAGGGCCATTAACATGGAGAAAAACACCCCATCAACTTCTATCAGGGAGGCTGCCCTGGGTGCAAAAAAACATGCTCATCAAGTCAAATTATGCAAACGGTGTTGCGCAAGTGTTACATTTTTGCACCAGATGATATGGCATTTAAAGCTTCTAACATTAAATATGCTATGTTAAATTATGCATATTGTTGAAGGGTACATAGCCACGCAAAGCCTGAACACTGTTAGCCTTTCAGTCACCTTTCATGCCATTTAAGCTACCATAGGCTGTGTAAATTGGATAACGCTATATGTGCTGGTCACCTTGCGGAGTACCATGGCCACGCTGTAAGAGTGCAGAAAACAGGAGGAGTTCCTTTCGTCCAATCCCATCTCTGCCTTCATCGCTGCCCACGGACCTCCACTGAAATCCTCTTCCTCAGTCTGAGAGCTGGGAACCTGGACAGTTTTTTTTTTTTTTTTTACACACACATCACATGTTCATAAAGCAACATGATATAATAAATAATGGACAGAAAAATGAATAAATATCATGACACATGATACATTCTGTAAATGTATAGCCTACACATCAGTGTGATAGTACCTGACTGGGCGGTCGAGCCACGGCCCCATGTGCAGGTGTCTGAGGAATGGCCACCACAATGTCATCCAGGCTCTGCCCATGGAGCTGCTTTAAGGAGAGAGAATGGAACCCTGCAGTAGCTAAGTATCACAACCAAGCACATTGCTGACTGCTGAGATTAGTTAAGACTACAAATAAACAGAGAGGCAGGTAGGGACAGAAGCAGAAAGAGACACACCTGTTGTGGTAGGATTCCTGCAGGCCCAGGGAAGTGGCGGGTATTGGGCCGGATGTGGTCAGAACGGGGTCTCTGGGGGGTCTTGTTGGAGTTGGACACCAGCTGAATCAAGTGGTTAGTGAAGACGGGCGTGTGGAGGGAACAGGGGGTGAGACAGGGGGAAGGCACGGGTCCACCAAACCTACTAGAGGGGGCTGGGGAAATAGGGACGCAGCCTTTTTGACCCCGAGTCAGAGGTGTAGCCCAGGGCCTCTGTACCTGGGAAGGAAGCCCCCTAATTGGTCTGGGGGTCACAGGCCTGGGGAAGGGGCTGGAGGCCATGGTGAGGCCAGGAAACACTGGGCTCTGGGGTGGAGCTAGGAGGAAAGTAGCACTAGGATCAGGGTGTGGAGAGGGGAAGGGGCCAGGGAATGAGGACCTGTGGAGTATATTACTAATGGGAAGACCAGACGTTTGGTTAGAGGTACTGAATCCTCTCAGACCCACATTGGGCCCGGTTTGAGCACCACCACAGGCTGTGGGCCATAGTCTTTTGGCTGGGGTTACAGAGTCATCGCTGGGCTTGGTTAGATCTGCAGCTGGAGCAGTTTCTCGGACCTGAGCCCAAGTGCTCATCTGTGGATCACTTTCATCTAGGTCTGCCAGGTCAACATCCCAATCATCAAAGTCATCCTGCGGCGAGGGGGCCTCTTGCTGTCCTGTTGTGTTTGACTTCATCTGTTGAGCTGGTGAGGAGCTCTGTTGGGTAACTGTACACGGTCCCCTACTCAGTGTAGGAAGGTGGAGAGGGGGAAGAGTGAATGAGGGCAATGGTTTAGATGTAGAGAGCTGTCTCAAACCCAAAGCAGCAGACTGTCCTACACTGCTTGGTGTTGCATTCTCTGACCCTGGGCCATTCGACAGGCACCTGTGGGCAAGTATGCCTTCTGTGGATGGTTGATGTGAGTTATTCTGGCCATAGGGGGCAGCAGGAGTTGATGCTGCAGTTGAACGGAGGAAACAGGACTGTGCTGCAGAGGACACTGTGCTAGCAGACACTGCTGGAGCGGACCAGTCCATCTCAAGTAGATCCTAACACATACACACACACACACTTGTATAATTCATATTCAAAGAAAGCCAGAGGTGTAATATAAATTCATAAATAAATCGTTTCACAACAGTACTCTACATTACTTGTGATGTCAATCTGAGAATTTATACAGAAGGCTATAATCTGTCATAACTATCATATCAGCAGGTGGTAATCACTGACTGTGTAAATCAGTTTGCAGCACCTCATCATCGAAGTCCTCCCCAACGTTAAATAATCCATTCCACTTGCAAGTCTGTCGAATAAGAAAGACATCTTCAAATATAGCATCAACTAAGAAAGTGCTAGATGTAAATTAGATTTCGCCAACTAGATGGCTGGCTAACACTGTTAGCTACGTGCCAAGCTAGCTAGAAGCTTCTCTCATTTGTAAACTTGTGGCAGCTACCGACCTGAGGACCAGAGCTAGCAAACAAACATGACTGATTCTTACCATAGCAGTCATGCGATCTCGTGTCGAATGTCTTTTCTAACTGTCAATTTACATTGGTACATAAGATCAATCGAACGTGTAGATGTCATTTAATTCAGCCATCCAGTACTTGCTGCCGTAAAAAAATGTGCAACTTTTCAAGCAATGCAAGATGTTGTAAATACGAAATTTTGTGAGATTGGCACCGCCACGTTCAAGTAGAACGTAATTGCGTAATCAATTTTTACGCTGCGTGACGTTCACGAGATGGGTCGTCACTTGTCGCCACCTGCTGACTATCTCAGTTAATGCAGTTCCCCGAATATCAGATTGCGTTCCCCGTCTATTTATAACAGGCACTAAACTTGTATTGGGGCAACAATATCTTGTGAAAGGACATTTGGACGTGTCTGTAAAACACGTCATGAAGTAGTCGAAAGCAAATTACGTTATCCACAACAGAAAATGTACTATACTTTGTATAGTAACTTACTTGAGTTCACATGAAACAATTCTGAATTCACAGTGGTTACAAGTTCAAGGTGAGTAGAATTCTATATTCACACAACATTGATACTATGTAAATGCAATCTTCAAAGACCAGAGACAAAACAAATTGTTGTCTCTGTTTTGATTTTCGTTTAGTATTGGCCATAACAGTACCTTTTTAGTCAGTGTCTAAGTCAAATTTGCGGCACTGAGTCATGTTGTGTCCACTGTAAGTAACTAAAATTGGAACTGTTTCAAATGTGTTGCTCAAAGACCTCAGTGGGTTGCTTGAGATTCTGCTCCAGCTTTGGGTGTCATGTCCAGGGACACATTTGCCTTCAGCTCAGCCGCCTTACGTTCTCTGAAAGTGGATCAGGAGCTCCAGGAGTGGGAGGATAAGCGGCAGGCATTGGCTCACAGGAGGGCCATGAGCCGGCCACCTGTGTCCCGGGCCTCCAGACCCCCTCCCAGACAGCAGCGGGGCCTCCAGGAGATCCGGGTCTATGAGGCCCGATGCAGAGACACCACAATCCACAACACATTCATGTGTGGGGACATGAAGGGAGTGCACGCTGTGTTAAAGGACCCCTGCATGGTCAACGCACTGATGGAAACAGTGCATGAAGAGATGGTGTGGGCTCCAGAGCTGGGTAGGTGCCAAATGCAGAGAATATAAACTCACTTTTACTGTATTCTTCACTGTTGTCTTTTTGTTAGACCTGTCTGTGCCTTTCTTATAGATCTTCCAATCTTTCCCCATCACTGCTGATCGACTCTCTTTATTCTATCCTCTAAACATACCTAAGCCTCTCTGGCTATGAGCATCTGCTAGGTAAATAATGTACATACTCGCTGTCCCTCTGACAGGGATGTGGACCATGAGCTCCAAGATCAAGCAGACATCTGCATTGCGTCTGGCAGCCAGCAAGGGACACTCAGGCTGTGTGGAGGAGCTGCTGTTTCGAGGGGCAGAGGTGGATGCTGACCCTGGTGGCAGCACAGCCCTGCATGATGCCTGTATAGGTGGCCATGACAGCTGTGTCCAGCTGCTGCTAGCCCACGGAGCAGACCCTGACCTGCTGGCAGAAGACGGCAGTGCACCCCTTCACCTCTGCAGCACAGCCCAGACATTTCAGTGAGTGACAGCGCCTTAGCCATACTGACACTATGCCTGGTGATCATTTCTATTATTTATAGATAGAAGAATGTTTCAAAAGTTATATGGCAGGTGGGTCTGTTGATGTGGGTACTAATGAAAGATAAGATCATAAAGTTGTGTCTCTACTCTCTTCAGGTGTGCTGAGCTGCTGGTGACGGGTGGGGCAGAGGTCAATGTGTTCACCAGTGAAACAAAGCTAACGCCCCTCCATGTGGTGGCTCGTCGGGGTCTGGAGGAGCATGTGAAACTCTTTCTGTCCCATGGAGCTGACGTGTCAGCCAGGAACCGTGAGGGGGAGACCCCCTTGAATGCAGCCTGTGCTGGGGCTGAGAGGCCTGCCGAGGCTGGGCGGTACCTCCGCGTGGTTCAGATGCTGTTGGGAGCTGGGGCTGACCCCTGCACTGCAGGCAGGAAACACCACACACCTCTACACAACGCCTGTAGTAACTGCAGCCCACGCATTGCAGAAATCTTGCTACAACATGGAGCCAAAGCAGATGTGCAGAACTGTGCAGGATACACACCCATGGACTGTCTGTTACAGGTGGGGTTAAGAGTGGGCCATATTGGAGAGGGGGGGGGGGGGGGCAGGCAGAGGGACCTAAGGAGAGTTCTGTGGTCAAAGTGTAAGATCCATTTGGACATAATTATAAATGTAATTAAATAACTTTCATAATCAGTGAGTGGTAGATAAGACAGACTTATTCTCCTGTCTGCAGGTGGTGGAGGACTATCCAGACCAGCATCCTGAGGCTGTAGCACGCTCCCTCCTAAACCACGGGGCCAAGGCCGGTAAAAGCTTGGTATGTCAGGTTGGGCAATTGGAAAAGTGAGTTGGGCCAAGCTGGGTGTAAAAATGCCAGTTGGAGGCTGCATTTGGGTCCATTTAATTATAATATATTGGGATGATATATGTGCACCAGCAAAAGCTTGATTTTATTTCATTTGGGGGCGCTATGAAAATGTTTTAAAGCTAATTCCCTGCAATTCTACGTAGACAATATATTTTGGAGAACATGATAATAATAATATTAACCCACAGATTTCCTCCATATAGATGCTGAAGCTCTGCCTCCTCTCCCCTGCCACTCTGGAGGTAATGCTGAACTGCTACGCTGTTGTCCCTTCCTGTGAGGAATGGATGCAGTCTATCCCTCTTGAGATACATGAGGTTTGTTCTTTCCTCTGTTTTCAGCTCTCTCCTTCACTGCCTGAACCATCTAATGTCCTTCTTCCCTTCCCTCACCATCTCTCTGTCCCCAGACGCACCAGGGTTTCTTTGACTCTGTGAGGCAGATGACTAGCCAGCCCCGCTCCCTGCAGCACCTGTGCCGCTGTGCTCTGCGCCGCCACTTAGGAAAAGGTATCGACGCAACTATCAGTAGATTGGACATCCCCAGCTCTCTGATGGAGTATCTACTACTTCGGAATGAAGGGGAGATCCGGTGAATAAAGTGGAACACATGGGACAGAAGCCAAGAGAGAGAATGATTTGCATTTTCAATAACTGAAAGAATGGTTGCAATTTGTGTTTTCTGTATTAATTTATTAATAAATCAAATTTCTATTTTGCCTATGAAAATGTGATACTATTTTTCTGAACTAATTTATGTTCTTGTATGAATTGTATTTGTATGGACGATTGGTAGGAATGAAAAGACATCTCAGAATGTATTGACAACAACTCAGACTGTATGACTCTCAACTACTTCCCAGGCTGCTTCATCTGCGCAGGTGAAAGCAACCACCCACTACAGGTACACTATTGCTTTCATCTGTACTCTATTTTCAGCACATGAAGGAGAGATAATGCCAGGAGAGGAAGCCACTTTTTACTATTTTAGATTTATACCATTATTTGTTTCCTTGCTTGTGCCCGTTTGCGTGCCAGCTACACAAGAGTTGGACGTCCCAAGGATCCCTAAAAGCACTAACCGACCTACGTGCTGGTGGCGTAACGTCATCTGTGTTCATGTGGCCCTCTACTCCAGTTTTATTATCGGGGCTGTGGCTAAATTAGCATGGTAGCATGTCGTCAAACATGATTTGACTACATAGCAGGTAAGCGCACCTCTTATATTCAAATGCGCATATAACTGGTGTGTGCATTTAATAAGAACATCTATAGAAAGCATTTTGACAATGTAGTGAAAGTTAGCAAACGAAGGTCGTCCTTGTTGCTATTACTAGCTAGCTAGCTTACCTAATACCTAGCTAGTAACCTACCAATATGTCTTCTAACGTTAGCATAAACATTGAACAACATTTTTCTTCTGTATCTAGCTAGTTCTTCAACGGATGCACAATGTAGTAGTAAACACATTAGTGACGTGTTTTAACTGGGTTGACATTAGTTAGATGGTTTGCTAGCTAACTTTTGTGACAACATTGCCAACTATAGACGGTTGCTTTGAAGTAGCACTTAATCTCTGTCCCTGACAGTTGTAGTACAGGTCTCTGTCCCTGACAGTTGTAATACAGGTCTCTGTCCCTGACAGTTGTAATACAGGTCTCTGTCCCTGACAGTTGTAATACAGGTCTCTGTCCTTGACAGTTGTAATACAGGTCTCTGTCCCTGACAGTTGTAGTACAGGTCTCTGTCCCTGACAGTTGTAATACAGGTCTCTGTCCCTGACAGTTGTAGTACAGGTCTCTGTCCTTGACAGTTGTAATACAGGTCTCTGTCACTGACAGTTGTAATACAGGTCTCTGTCCCTGACAGTTGGAATACAGGTCTCTGTCCCTGACAGTTGGAATACAGGTCTCTGTCCCTGACAGTTGTAATACAGGTCTCTGTCCCTGACAGTTGTAATACAGGTCTCTGTCCCTGACAGTTGTAATACAGGTCTCTGTTCCTGACAGTTGTAATACAGGTCTCTGTCCCTGACAGTTGTAATACAGGTCTCTGTCCCTGACAGTTGTAGTACAGGTCTCTGTCCCTGACAGTTGTAATACAGGTCTCTGTCCTTGACAGTTGTAATACAGGTCTCTGTCCTTGACAGTTGTAATACAGGTCTCTGTCACTGACAGTTGTAATACAGGTCTCTGTCCCTGACAGTTGTAATACAGGTCTCTGTCCCTGACAGTTGTAATACAGGTCTCTGTCCCTGACAGTTGTAATACAGGTCTCTGTCACTGACAGTTGTAATACAGGTCTCTGTCCCTGACAGTTTTAATACAGGTCTCTGTCCCTGTCAGTTGTAATACAGGTCTCTGTCCCTGTCAGTTGTAATACAGGTCTCTGTCCCTGACAGTTGTAGTACAGGTCTCTGTCCCTGACAGTTGTAATACAGGTCTCTGTCCCTGACAGTTGTAATACAGGTCTCTGTCCTTGACAGTTGTAGTACAGGTCTCTGTCCTTGACAGTTGTAATACAGGTCTCTGTCACTGACAGTTGTAATACAGGTCTCTGTCCCTGACAGTTGTAATACAGGTCTCTGTCCCTGACAGTTGTAATACAGGTCTCTGTCACTGACAGTTGTAATACAGGTCTCTGTCCCTGACAGTGACAGTTGTAGTACAGGTCTCTGTCCTTGACAGTTGTAATACAGGTCTCTGTCACTGACAGTTGTAATACAGGTCTCTGTCCCTGACAGTTGTAATACAGGTCTCTGTCCCTGACAGTTGTAATACAGGTCTCTGTCCCTGACAGTTGTAATACAGGTCTCTGTCCTTGACAGTTGTAATACAGGTCTCTGTCCTTGACAGTTGTAGTACAGGTCTCTGTCCTTGACAGTTGTAATACAGGTCTCTGTCCCTGACAGTTGTAATACAGGTCTCTGTCCTTGACAGTTGTAATACAGGTCTCTGTCCCTGACAGTTGTAATACAGGTCTCTGTCCTTGACAGTTGTAGTACAGGTCTCTGTCCTTGACAGTTGTAATACAGGTCTCTGTCACTGACAGTTGTAATACAGGTCTCTGTCCCTGACAGTTGTAATACAGGTCTCTGTCCCTGACAGTTGTAATACAGGTCTCTGTCACTGACAGTTGTAATACAGGTCTCTGTCCCTGACAGTGACAGTTGTAATACAGGTCTCTGTCCCTGACAGTTGTAATACAGGTCTCTGTCCCTGACAGTGACAGTTGTAATACAGGTCTCTGTCCCTGACAGTGACAGTTGCAATACAGGTCTCTGCTAATAGGCTTTCTACTCATATGTATCTATCCACTTATTGCACTTCACTTTTGCTTTTCAACAGACACTAAGGACAGAGATGGCGGTGTGTGCACTGACAATGGACGGGATGGGAGACGAGGTGGCTGCAGTAAGCGGTGTGTTACTTCTGGTCCTGGCCCTGGTTCTGGCATGGCTCTCCACGCAAGTGGCAGATCGGGGAGACCACATCCTGAGCACCATCCTTACAGTCGGGGCCCACGCCTCTCTAATCGGGCTGGGGGGCCATGACAGTTACAGTGGAGGGCCACCCAGTGCAGACACCCCAGAGCAGCAAACACCTCCACACTCCCAGGAGAACAAGCCAGAGGAGGGGGAGCCTGGGTCTGAGAGGGAAGATGGTGAGGCAACAGGAGAGGGGACTGCAGGGGCTGGCGTTGACCTGCTGTTGAATATCCAGGGGAAGAAACCTCAGACATACCAGCCTGATGATGAGGAAGATGATGAGGAAGAGGATGACTATGAGGAAGAAGACAAGGTTCAGAAGCTGAGCTCAGTGGTCTCCTGCACCAGCATCACGGTTCGTTTGAAGTTCCTGAATGACACAGAAGAGGTGGCAGTCCTGAGTCCCAAGGATACAGTGGGTCTACTGAAGAGGTTAGTATGAAATGGCAGCTCTCATTATACATTTTCTGTGTTTAACCTTCTTTTTTGATTTATTGAACATGCATGTCTCTCCCATACAGTCTTTCAGAGACATTTCTTTCTCCCCTCTAGTAAGTACTTCTCAGGGCGGGAGCGTCAGATCAAGTTGATCTACCAGGGCCAGCTGCTTCAGGATCCCAAACGGACTCTGCTCTCCCTCAACATCTCTCACAACAGTGTGATCCACTGCCACGTGTCCCAGGTGCTGCGGGAGGCCAGCCCAGAGGAGGCAGCTCGCTCTGGGGCTAGTGGGGGAATCAGGGCTGCAGGCCTGGCTCTGAGCACCAGCAGCCTGGTGGTGCCTGTGTTCGTGGTGATGTTAGCCGTGGTCTGGTACTTCCGCATCAACTACCGTCAGTTCTTCACCGCCCCTGCTACCATCTCCCTGGTGGGAGTCACTGTGTTCTTCAGCTTCCTCATCTTTGGAATGCACAGCCGGTGAGCGGGAGAGGAGGCAGGATGGAAGGGCCCTCATCTGGGCAGGAGAATGAGAAGGAATAACAACTGTGTCAGGAGGATGAATGGAGTCAGGGGGCCTCTGCCTCAGACACCATAGAGCTCAACTGGAATCCTAAGAGTGGGTGTGCCTGTGTTTGTGCATGCACCAGCAAATAGCATAATGTGAGATTGATTGTATGTGCAGAGATTTAAGTTATCTGGAATGTGTGTTTGTTAGTATGAAGCAGAGATAATACTGAGCTGTAATTTTGCTTCTCAGAAAAACATTGAGTGGGTCCAGCTCCTGTTGGTCCTTATAGGACAGAACCATCAGCATCACACCCAGGACCACAGGCTGCTTGGTCCACTGTGTCAGCAATATCTTCTGGCCAGTTTGGCTACACATAGCCTGTTCTGTGTTAGGTTGCTCTCAGAAATTAGGGTCTCTATTCAATCAGATCCGCTTTAGCCGACATAAGTATAGAAGTTGTGTGGGAGGTGGAACTGTGTTAGTGCTGTCAAATCCACTGAGGTGTAATAACTGGAGACTGCGTCCAAGATGTCCGCCTTTTGTTTTCAAGGTTATCTACTCACATTTGCATACGCCAATTCATGTCTGTCTATATCCGGGTTGAATCCGGTTTATACAGACCAACATCACATGCACACTAGCACTCAGTGCGCACAGGGAGCAGTGCAGACGTCATCCAAAAACATGGCAGACAGATGAATATAAAATGTTGGCATCAGCTACAAATATTTGAATAATTCAATGGATGTTTTGTGCACAAAGGTGATGACCTAAGTGTCTTATTAGAAATTTTGAAATCTGACTTATCTATGTGTATGGAAATTGTCCTTCTGGGCTGAGCGTCAGTTAAACTGCAAAACTGTAGCAGTCGAAACCGTGCTTTGCTTTAAGTAAATACCACGGAGCCTTGTTTACAAGTTCGAACAATAGAATGTGAGATGTAATCTACACCTCGATGAGACTGATTAGAAATCTTTACTTTAATTATTTTCAATTTGAGCGTAATTTCTATCTAGCCTACAGATTCTCGTTCTGAACTTCCAATGCAAGTAGGACAGGCGTGGCTTCGTGATAATGATCAAGAGCAGTCACTCACCCATTTGACAGCTCCAGCGCCGTTACACCGCCGACAATTCAGCTATCGCCGGTTAACACTTGATCTGATTGAATCTAGACCTAGGATAATGCATTTCTTCACATCATGGCCCCATACTCGTTTCATTATATACATGTTAACGTTCCAGAAATGTTTTGTCTTTTTGTAGTACGTGTTTGAACGAGCAATTCATTTCCTCATTTGCAACGGAAACAAAATGAAGATTATACAACTAAAGACTTGGCTCTAGAGCAACTTGGAAACCACCTGCTATGTATGGAGTGGTGGTTCTATTTCTACTTTCTTTCCAGTTCTTTGGGAATGAGCTTTCACCTTAGTTATTGTGGACTGTAACGACTGCCTTATTGCAAGGCAAAACAGTTTAAGGATTTTTGTTGCTTGAATTACTCTTCAGTTATTTTAAACATATATGTTAATGCATGAAAATAAGCAACATGTTTGGTTTTGAAAATACTGTAAATATGTATTTACTGTACATTGAATGAATGGGATGAAACCACATCGGACACATCAGAATTTCTGTTGGGGAATTTGACACAGACGAGAGGGAAAATCTCTTTATCCCTTAAGTTACATTGTTTTCCTCTGGCCTTCAGATTTAAAGACTTTCAAACCAATCAGTCCCTGTGTAAAGAAGGAGTATGTCTGATATTGGACAAAATGACAGAATGCAAGAAATCTGAATGACACTTCATTTTACTCAGACAAAGAAACCTCTGTACACATGAGAAACTGAGATATAAAGAAAACCTAGCTGTGCATCACATTAATATACAATTGACATATTTGCACATGCACACACACGTGCATGAAAAAAGTTGGGTTTTGTGAAGACACTTTTTCTATTGCGTCATTTGTCCACAGTCATATTGTTCAGAGACACACACAAATAAACAGTTACGCAGCATTAGAAATACAGGCCGTTCTTGACCCTGTCAGTAAAGAGGGACAAATGAAATGAGCCGTACCCAAAATAGGTGTTTTTTCACTTCAAGGTTGATTCTTGTAGGGCACATTAAAGTGATGTCATACTTACTCACTGGCTGAATGTTCTAAATGAAAGCTCAGGGTATATAAGATTCTCCCTAGCAAGTATAGTCTGGTGGGCCTCTCAAACAGGAAGGAATAACAATATATATCAAACTTAACTCGTTAGCTAGAGTAAAGCTGAAAATGGCAAGAATAACAGTCTGAAATATCCCATGCAACAGCCATGGCACTTCTGTTGCAAGTGGCAGCAGATTTGAATTCCTACAAGCACATAGACACTGCACATAAGCAGAGACAGACTTTGAAAGCAAGTCAAGTGATGCAGATTGACCTAGAGTATTATTGAGAAAAAAAAGCAGGTTGACTATACTATAGCATTATTCAACAGGAAGCAATGCGAGATCTACAACTTGTATAAAGTGAGATTGTGATTTGCAGCAGAAGCAGGTTGTAGAAACTTCAGACTGAGTATGAAACAGTAAAGATAGACAGGGAAGAAGCACTGTTTAGCATTAAGCTGTGTATGGTAGAGAGGTTACCATGTATGTATACAGTATCCAATTAAATCATGATTCTTTTACATAGGTCATCATACCAAATGTATCGGTATACAAAAACACACTGGCTCACTCCATGATACATGTCAACATCTGCATTTACAATTTACTGAGTGAAGACATTAAATACACATTCTCACTTGACACAGTCAATGTAAACCAAAAAAGTTAAATATTCAAAATAACACATACTGACTCAACCACAATGGCACATTCAGAGATGCATAGTAATCTAAAAACAAATGAAATATCACACACAGGCCCACAACATGGAAAACAGTCAACTTTACACAAACATTCATACACCCACACATACACCACTGTGCAATACAATGCTAGTACGGATAAAGTCACCATCAAGTATCCCAATACTGGTGAGACAACAAGATGGCACTGACATCCCCCACCACATTAATAACAAAGCTGTAGTCGTAAGGTGATGCAATTAGTCCACAAGTCTCCTCCTAAACAGAGACAGAGTCAAAAAGAAAGCAATGTTTTCAGGAGAAAACAGATCAGAGTGCAAAAAAGCGGAGTGTGATTGGTCCATGTCTGAAGCCTAAATCACTGATTAACAAAAAGACAATTAAAGTGAACAATCAATGACCCATGTTTCTTTATAACTGGAATTGCAAAATATTGTCCAACAACTAACAACTAAGAATTGCGTTCAAATGAAGGGGTGCCGTGTCCATTTATGAATAAAGAGAAGTTACAACCCCTGGGTTAATCAGAGCTGATATTAATGTGTGAGTGAGTGGATGTGAGTTAATGGGTTATCATCTGTACCTCTGTTAGGTATGAGACCATGACTTGTCTGGATGAAGCTTGGTTCAGAATTCCATGTCACCCTCCAGTCACCTTCCTGGGTACGGTGTGGGGGGGGGGGGGGGCAGACTGGCACTACCCTAGTTTAGGTTGTCATAGATACTGGGGGCAGGGGGAACAGGAAGCTTGGGCTTCTTCTTTCTGTTGGATAGGCCTACTAGACTACTCTGGGAGCTACTGCCCCCTCCACTCCCACTGCCGCCCCCTCCTCCTCCTCCTGTGCTATTTAGGCCAAGAGACGTCTTCTTCTTCTTGGGCTTCTTAGAGTCTGAGTTGTTGGTGCCTGGGAGAGAGATCGAGAGCAGGAGATGAGATCGACTTCCACTGTAATGAACGTACAGAATGTGGACCTGAATTCGGTTCTCTTACTGGCTTTGGAGGAGGCTGAATCGGAGGGGGAGATGTCTGAGGATCCGTCCCACTGTAGGCGACTCATGAGAACCTGTCCGTCTGAGGCGTCGTAGCAGTCACTCTCCACCATCGTGTCTGCATCGGGCAGAGACGACCTGACAGAGACAACAGCCGCTCAGATCAGACCAGCCACTAAGACAGCAGCAGAACACATGGTGGAGCCATTCAATCTGCCATACAGCACACCTACTGTAGTACGCATCCAGGCCATACAGTTGGCCCCATGAGTGCTCCTACAGTAGCTAACTAACATAGTCCACCCTCAATGTTAAGGCCTGTCCATCTAACTGGCACAAAACATCCACAATAAATACATAGTCATTCAATACAACTCCTCAAGCAAACACCTGTACATTTAGGGACACCACAGGCACCAATCAAGATCGAATATATCAGTTCTAGGAATAAACCAGTCAGAACCAATGGAGGCCTGAGGGGCAGGGGAGGGGCACACTCACGCGGACGGCCCCAGGAGGAACACCCTGACGGCCCTCCTCTGTTCGTCCGTGTGCTGGGGGCACCGCTGGGACCTGGCAGGGACACAACGTGGCATTACAAACACCTGAGAAACACCTGCCCACAATGCACAGTGGCCCCGCCTACCCAGGGCCACGGCAGAGACAAGAGTGGGAGAGACAGAAACAGACACTGCCAGTGACCAATCAGATGAAGGGTCAGGTGTCAGAGTTTGGAGGTTAGAGATGAATGTTTGCTCACTGACAGTGTCCAGTTAGTCTCTCACCACGTAAAGCAGGCAGTGTCCAATCAGGGTCTTACATAGTCCAATTGGAAAATATCTGTTGTTTGGTCCAATCAAATATGAATTGTTTCACTAATTTTACACAAATTGGTATTATACTGAACAAAAATATAAACGCAACATGCAACAACTTCAAATGTTTTACCGGGTTACAGTTCATAGAAGGAAATCAGGCCCTAAACTATGGATTTCACATAACTGGGCAGGGGAACAGCCATGGGTGGGCATACCGTAGGTCCACCCACTGGGGAGCCAGAATTCGTCCCCCCCCCCACAAAAGGGCTTTATTACAGACAGAAATACCCCCCCACTCCTCAGATTATCCCGCAGGTGAAGAAGCCGGATGTGGAGGTCCTGGACTGACGTGGTTACACGTGGTCTGCGGTTGTGAGGCCGGTTGGATGTACTGCCAAATTCTCTAAAATAACGTTAGGAGGTAGCTTATTGTAGAGAAATAAACATTAAATTCTCTGGCAATTGCACGCTCCCTCAAAACTAGAGACATCTATGGAATTGTGTTGTGTGACTAATCTTTTTTCCCCAGCACAATGTGCACCTGTGGAATGATCATGCTGTTTAATCAGCTTCTTGATATGCCACACCTGTCAGGTGGATGGATTATCTTGGCAAAGGAGAAATGCCCACCAACAGGGATGTAAACAAATTAATACACACAATAAGCTTTTTGTGCATATGGAACATTTCTAGGATATTTTATTTCAGCTCATGAAAAATGGGACCAACACTTTACATGTTTAGTTTATATTTTTGTTCAGTATACATTTTTTTAAAGAAAATTGGCCAATTACTGACCCCAATCATCTAATAAATACTGTATGTTATAAAGGAAATGGAAAATAATTGAGAATCATATAGAGTTGCCACTTGTGTACCCCAAAAATCAGTCCCAACTACACATGATCACAACACACCAATGAAACTGATCATGTTAAAGGTCTCACGGAAACAACATGCAGAACAATAACCATGAGTGTCTGTTGGCAGCCTCCATAATGGAGTTGGCCACAGGTTTACCACTTGTCCGGAACACACGTCATTCAAGTCACGGAAGACCTTCCCGACTAGCTAGTTTAACAAACACCTCTGAGAACCTGGTAAGGTCCATAGTAAGGGGCAGGCTGAGGGATGGACACAGGACATACTGACATCAAACTTCCAGGAAGATGTCTGTCTGGCACAGTACTACCCTGAATGGCTCATCATGATCATAAATCAGCAACTTTGACTCAAGCTAACATCTAGTGCCAGCGCTTGAGAAACAAAATGTATTAATGAGTTTGTGTGATAAAGGTATGTGTGTGCACTCCGTGTAGCTGATAGGACGTTAGGTGGAAATGACAAGACTATTAGAGGTGCATGTGCTGTGTCTGCGTGCAGAGTAATCCCTACCTGGTGCACATCTTCTTGGTGTGCTCCGAGATCACTCCACATTGCTGCAGACAGGGGGCAGTGTAGTTAGAGACAAGCCAGTCATACACACCGCTGATAAATGTCTTGAGATTTTAGATGTGATCCGATATACAGTTAGACTTGTGGATGGATGGTAGAATGGATAAATGAAAATGACTCACTGTTGTCAACAGAGACCTCAGTTCGTCAGGGCCTAAAGTTTCGTAATTGATGCCAGTGTTATAGTTGTACTGCAGTGAGGGAGAGAAAACGATAACAGACATCAACACACTAATAGATATGTAGGTGTGAACCATCAGAAAAATGGATTCTGGTTACCTTGTATGGATCTGCATTGACACTATTACTAAGCTCCCCTGAAAAAGAGAACAGCATATGATCTATCAGTCTACTTGCCACTGACTCCCAAAGACACAGATGATGCACCCAACCACCACCAACCATGAAATACAGCAGTGATTACATTTAGTGCAATATTCACAATATTACATGTCAAACAATTGATTCCTATGTCTGAGAAAACATACGTAAAATGTACAGTTTATGACGGAAGGAAGCAAAGGTCTCTCTAGCTATTGACCAGTGAGGTAAGAGAACATAATTGATTATTATGTACGTGCTGCAAAAGCAAGCATATTTATGCATGAGCATAAGGCAAAATATATTTTAATGGTTTAATCAATCTGTGATTGAAATTGAGCAGCACTTTAAGGGCCAAAGCCACAAATGACAGGTCGATCAAACTGGTGTGGATTGAGTTCAGGTCATTTATTACATTGGAACATCCTTGACGCTCCATAGAAGATAGCAGCACTGTTTCATTTCAGCTCCATTTAAAGAAACATGGACAATCAGGAAATCAAGAATCAATGAAGACATGATACAAAACGACAAAAAATAATAATAATAATGCAAACAAAAGCATGAATATGTCAAGTAGATAATGGATAGGATAATGCACAAGAGGACTTGTTGAGTCACCTGAGAAACTAAGAGATAAGCAGCTGGTCTGCTTTAGAGACCTGACTGTAGTCTATCATTACTGGTACCAGACTATCATCCGACATGATTTTTTCACTCAAGTGTTGAACTAATTAAATAATATATAACACAATACAGAAAATACATTGATATATTACATACAAAGAACTGTAAACTGGAGGCTGAACTGTGATTTATTGCACACAATTGTCAGCTTCCTGTAAGTCATTCTCAGCTCATTAGCTTTGCACCATGATCCATGTCAAATTAAAATCATCACGCAAACAGGAGACTGCGGAGCACGAAGAGTCGGCCTTTGCCTGATATCTTAATTGCTTATCCTCATCTTCAATGCTGCTTCTGATCCTTTTCATACTGTACTACGTCTATTCTGCTAACATTGTGCATTTGACCTGGATTTAAGCAGCAGACTCCTTCAATGGCCATCTATCGTGAAGAATCCAGAAGGCCACATTAACATTCTCAATAGAGGATTTTGGAGACACCCTGGGTCTCTGCTAAGGTTAATTTCCTTAGGAATGAAAGTTCTAACTCCAGGCACTTTTCCTGATATACTATCCCTAAACCGGCAGGGTTCTTTCCCAGATTCTTCTCGGGTTGACCTTTGACCCTACATTGAAGTGGGGGAGGGCATTATAGAGCTGGCCTGGCAGTAATCAGCCCCTTCCGATCACTGAGGAAATGCATCATCTCTCAACAGCATGCATGGAGATTCCTGATCTGCAACAAGGCTTTGGCCCCAGCAATGCTGAAACGACCAGAGTGTAAAACATCCCCAACCATTCAACCAACTACTCTAAAACTTTCATGCACACAAACACACACAAAGTAGGGCCATAAATTGGGTGTATTCAGGAGTGGGCTCTATGTTCGACTTCACAATTCCATTTCAAGGCTACAGAGAATCTGGACTCTAGAACATTCCCACAACTCCCGACAAACAAAACACCATGAGACCATACACATATAATATTCTGTATATCAGAATGCATTATATAAACAGAAATGTATGCAATTTAGTATGAATATCAGTGTGAATTTCAGTAAAATAAATGCTGATTGAGAAATGATATTGACAAATTACATTTAAAAAAAAAAAGGGGCACTCTGCAGTTGCTACATTCATTTTA
The DNA here is from genome assembly GCF_029448725.1 of Salvelinus fontinalis. Lineage (NCBI taxonomy): Eukaryota > Metazoa > Chordata > Actinopteri > Salmoniformes > Salmonidae > Salvelinus > Salvelinus fontinalis. The sequence goes on from NC_074698.1 coordinate 24,038,746, forward strand.
GGATTTATAAATTAATGATATGTACCCATTGATTCTTGAAGAATATAACTTAAACTGTCATACCCCATCAGAACTTGTTGTACTCCAATGTTTGTTAACAAAACACTATACAGCCTCAAAACTATAACTTTGATATCACGATGGTCAGTCCTTGCATCCATAGCTCCCTACTATTAATTTGAGTGGTAAAAAGTTTCTAGCACAATCTCTCAGCTTTGTACAGAATAAGGGGCGGGGACGATGCCTTGTTATTGTTTTAACTGCTTATTGCCACTAAGATTAAAAAAGAAAAATGACATTCTAATCATGTGTTTCACTTGGAAAAAATTTACATTCCAGTTGGGAAATGCATTATGCAGTCAGGATTCAGTAAATGTAAATGACACACAGCTTATAGAATGTCACTTCACCTCCATCTTACATGGGTTCTAAGAGGTAACGTAAACTCACATGTGTACATCGCCTTGGTCCGTACAATTGACCTTATTTTAGCGCCCCAAAAACGTACTACGTCCAGATCAACTGTAATGTCAATACCATTGTAAAGCACAATTTATCCCCTTTCCAACAGAATCAATTACATGAGACCCCCCACGCTGCCCGTTTCTGCATAATTCAACCAGGCATTGAGCTCCGTCGGGTCTTTAAAAAAATGGCGGGTGGGGAAGCGAAACTAATGCGTGATAGTGAGACGGAGAGATGTGTGGGAAAATTGCTTTTTTTCACTCGATCTGTCCAACTTATCACCTTATCGCCTCTAAATGTAAATAAAACACTATAAAGAGTTTATATAAAGTGTCATTACATACCTATTTGAAGGTTTGTGTCGAATTTGAATCGGGTTTTTAGGGCGGTGCTAAAGTGATCTTAGAAGTAAACAGCGGCTTTGAGAATGATGATCGCATGCAATGATGACGCAAAAAATGACTAGGTATCCCCCCTTACCCCCGGTCACTGTCCATAACTTGTTTTTAAAGGATGAGAGAAGTGCTACACCTGGTGGAGAGAGATTGTAAGAGAAATAGTTGCTTTATGCGTGCTGTACGTTACGGCATGACACGTCACGATGTAACGGAGGGTCTGTTTTTTCTACTTTTCTCCAATACTATAGAGCCATTACCATGTTGATCAACGCTTGAATAGAAACGTAGTTCACACCCCCAATTTTGAAGTCAACACAGTCCCATTAGTTTTCTTTGTAGCCTCGTTTGAATGTTGCAGTGGCGCACATTTGTACGGAATGGGGTGAGTTTACGTTAACGTTATACTCACCATTTTTATGCTTTACAGATTTTGATCTTCTGGGTGAATTTGGATTCTAAGGAAATAATACACAAAAAGAGAAGAACCGTCAATTTATATTCACACTGATCTAGATTAACATATCACAAGCATGATTTCATGCGAAGCATGAAACAGGAAAAGTGAAGCACACACCCCTTGATCCAATTGAATTTGTTAAAAAAATCTCAATGTTCATCCTTGCCATGCTTGTAAGCAGAAAGTAGGTCTGTGACAATACCAGTATGGCAACAAAAGAAATCTATGGGAAATATTCAAACACAGCAGAGCAAACTATTTGGTCCTTTAAAAAGCTGCCGTTTGTAAAAATGTGCACTATAGCTTGTAAAATAAATAAATGTGACTGGATAACAACTTAATGATGTTTGTTTCCAACATTGGGGCTGTTTTCCTAAAGAAGTTTCCTTGCCACGATACTAACGAGTAATGCGATACTGGTATCATCCCGGCCCTAGCAGAAAGGACAGAGGGATACCAGAAATCCTTAAGGTTATTTTTATCTATTGGCCTCGTTGTAATTACATGTGGACAAAAACACAACATACAAAACATGAATAAATATCTCCACAGCAATGAAACTTACCAAAGGTACATGTTGTTTCAAAGAATGTAAAAATACCTTATCTGACTTTCTCTTCTTAGCTGCAGATGGAAAATAGAGGGGTGTAAGACAAGCATAGATGTGCTTGTTCAGCTAGTCACAAAAAAACATTCAGACAGGGATTCACACTTGTTTTATTCTCACCTTTTTTTTCTGAGCCATACGACCAGTCATTGTCATTGACGTCATCATTGTCTTCCTGATCACTCTCTGATTTGTTGTTCATGTTGTTACTGCTTGCTATTCTGTTGACCAATATCAAGAAAATGATCAGAATTGCCCATTCACTTGAGGAATGTATTGGTTTGTTTTCTATGTCACATTGTAGTGTAGTGTCCACTGTCCATGTCCAGTGCCCCTTGCTGACCTGCGGTTGGCGATGCGGCTGCTGTTGCGCCCCATGCCCAAGCATTTCTCCAGATGAGGGGCAAAGCGGGACGCAGCAATGCTCCGGTTGCAGTTCGGACACACACATTCCTTGTTTTTCCACTGATTGTACACTTGCCCGAAAATGTCCACTCCTGGTTGGTCAACGATTTCTACGGAGCAAGGCGAGAACATACATGAAAGATAAACTAACAAATTAAAGGCAGAGAGATGAACCAGATAACCAAACCCAGGAGAAAGCACTCTGGTCCTAACCGAAGTCCTTCATGCTTTCTTGGTCCGTGTCATCCAGGAAGAAGTAGCCCTGTTTGACAGCACGATGCACCTCGAAACACAGGCCCAAACAGGCGTCCTCCACCAGGTCCGAGTAGATGTCCTGAGCCAAGGCCTGTGGAGGGCAGCAAAAAATACAGCAGAGTCACAAAGGAAAGAAAACTACATGAGCAACTTCCTGTTTTAAAGCAGGACAACTACCACCAAACATGATAGGATGGTGAAAGTGTAGTCCACTACTCACCTCTAGCTTGGTGTTGTCCAGGCCCGACAGAGACATATCCTCCATTTTCATTTGCAAAAGTTTAAGGGCGAATCACTGCCTTCTACATGGCACAGCTATGGGGGACAACAGAGCTGAAAACAGGAAATACACACATTTAGTGATTTAAAATAACTCCGTCATTCAAACAATAAAAAATAAGTGATGAGACAAGAGATTATTTATTTATTGGACAAAACCCCACAAAAGTCCCAGAGTGAGACTGAATCAACACTTACAAAGGAGCACCGACTTCTTCTTCGCTAATAGTTGGCAGAGGTGACTGCCTGATATTGTTTTGGTTAGCTGTTGAAACAAATAAACAAATACATTTCACTGAATTAGTAAATTTGGTGTTGCGGTTACACAATACAAGACAGAACAAAAACGAAAATAAAGTCAGAACAGTTGTATTGTCTAGAGACTAGAGTGAGTATTAAGACACGGCTAGCTACTACGTGCTAGCTTAGGCTAACGTTCGATATTAGCTAGGATAGAACGCAGTAACAACTGATAGACAGCTAATTAGCTATCTAGTTAGCAAAACAAATATTTTCCTAATATCTGCTACCGATAGGAAAAACATAGCTAGCTAACAAATCAGCTCATTGTACATAATCTTACTAATAAGGGTACGTACAATTATTTCAATGATTTCTTTACAGAGAATATCATACTGGTCAGCTCGCACTCACCATCAACGACCAATCTACGATTGAACCGTTAGCCGTTACAGTTTAGCTGGACATTGACAAGAGATTATTTTGCTACATTATATCTAGCTAGGATGATACATGTTGTTGTAGCTATTAGCTAGTCATTAAAATGTGATGCAGCAGAGCAGTCAAAGGGAAATAAGAAAATGTAAAAAGAGGCTGCCATTTTCCTTCCTAACAGACCTCACTAAACGATCACCGAGGTTCTCCGTGCCGTTTTACTTGGCCTAAAGTAGGGGGAAAATGGCAGAGAAAGGAAATTCACTTCTAATCAACTCAAGTGACTGTACTTAAGCGCATACATTTTATTTATAATTGGATATGCAATAATTAAATAGAAAAAACCTCGGCTGTCTGGATCCGCCCCCTCTCGCGAGTGGCCATTTGTTATTGACGGAAAGGGAAGAGGTGAAATAATCACGGTTATCGTTTATTGATTAGTTCTCATGAAACAACCAAATCATAGATTAGGGTATAGCTAGTTGTACATTTCTGACGACATTCTAATTTATGCATTTATTTAGGACACTTGTTTGGTCGGCATTTCGAACATATTATTTGAGGTGTTCCATTATCAGTAGGCAATTGTCTTCAACGTCCATCACATAACACCTACAATCATATGTAAAAAAAATAATGCAATATGTATACTTTATTAAAGACCAAGTTTATTTGCCAAATGCTTAAATAGCAGGGACATAACACCCTCCGCTATAGAAAACATCAAAAATGTGTCAAATGATCAGCAGTACAAATCTGTAAAGCCGTTCTCATTTAGTCATTTATACAAAGAAACCAACATGGGGAGAGATAACTAAAACGGACAAATACAATCAAAAACGTTTCCCCTGCAAGCAATGGACTCACGCCTCAGATGGAGCCACTGACAAGACTTGGCCAAATAAATCAAACTACAAATCAAAGTAATTCCACACAATACAAAAAAAGCAATATTTACAAATACCATTCAACAGTATGTTGTATCCCCATTGGCAACACCTTTCCCCAAATCCCTTTTCCCGAATCCAGTATCCCACCCTCCATAATATTTCCCACATTCCCTTCACCAAATCATATATAGCCCACCATGCTGGTGTTATTCAGTCAACAATTATGAGATTTAGAAATGGACTAACTCAGTCCCATTTAAAACTGGGGCCATTGTTAACCCATTGTACTGTCCTGGAAACAAGTTAAACGTATGACATAACCTGTCCAGTGGGTCATCTAACGCATCTGGCCTTGTGCTGGTAACCAACAGGACCACACATGACTCGGCTTCAATCATTTTGAGATAAGAACATTAAAAAAATCTACATCAAGGTATTTGTGTGGTAATGGGATGAGATGTGCCTCCTACACCACGCAGGCACATACATCCTTCACAGATTGCAGTCGGGTTCTGTACCCTTCTCCCCTAAGTGCAAACTTGTTCACTGCCCCTCAAGGATTTAAAAGCATGCGACTGGTGTAAGAAACATTTTTAGGAACTCCATCTAGCCCATTCTCTCACCAAGCAAATGTTTTTTTTAATCCTTGGGGAGTAGAGAAGTACACACATGGAGAAGGGTAGATAATCAAAGCCACAGTCAAACACAGGATGCAGACAGCACACACCAATGCTGTCACACAAACACATGAAGGGGCTGAACAGTTGACTGTAGACCACAGGAAGTATGGGACAGGCTTACATTAAGTGCAAAGCTTTTTTGGGATACTTCGACTAAAAGAATCGGGGTTGGGGTCAATTTTATTTTATTTAGAAGAACTAAATGGATCCATTTCAATCTATTCCTGATTTCAAATGGAACTGACCACAGCCCTCAACATTATTAAAACAAATTCATTAAATCAGATTTAGATCAAATAGAAGTGTAAAACAGTGGTTCAAGGAAGAAATCAAAACCAATATTAAATCTGTTTGGAATTAAATCTCATATCTGCAGTCCGGGCAAAAATAACTACTCTGTAAGAGTGGCAAGCAAAAACTCTTAATCGATAAACAATATATATTCCTTTGATACCACGAAGAAACATTCATTATTTATTCTGTTCAACAGGCCAGTGGATGAACAAATCTAAACGGAAAAATCAACATGAGAACCAACATGAGTCAAACAGAATTGTCTTGGACTTGCTCCACAAAGACCCTTGAAATTGTCCCCCAAAAAAGCTTGGACGCATTTCTATGTAGCATAAATAAATAGACTGTCAGTCACCTTTGAACATGAATACCTGTCAAAGACAGGTAAAAGCCATTTTTCTAAATGCATCCAAATCTAACTAAAACTGTGGATGAATACATCTCTAAATTTCCAGCAACAACAAGAGACATTCATAATGGCTTAATTTTTCCTGAAGATACCACCTCGTTAAGAACCTAATAATTAAAACATACACATTGAGAGCAGGAAGAAAGTTGAGAGGCGCTGAAGAACAAAAGACTACAGGAAACATTCTCAAGAGTGCAATTATTTGGTCCCCTGCACCCCCACCCCAAAATAATCCCAGACAAATAGGTTCTTTGGCTCTAGGAGGCCTGTTCACAACTCCCCGCTCCTCCCTTCACAACCGTGGCCTCTAGCATCTGACAGACACTGAAAACAGGATGGGGCCAAAATCAACAGTCACCCAAAAAAAAGCTAATAGAAACCTATTAGCCACAGAATATAGAAAGGAAGCCAAATGTCCCCACCTGAACCCAGCGTTGTGTGGGCTGGGCAGGGGAGCAGGTCAAGGCAGGGTTGGAGGAATAACAGATGAAGATCATGATGTGGTGGTGTTAGGGTCTTCACCCTCCTTGTACAGAACACCAATGAAGAAACACAGAAGAGAGAAAGCGAGTGAGAAATGGACATGGTGGGGCAGAGGCTCCCTCTGGTGGTGGGTTGTGAGGAGAGCAGGGCCGGCGCAGTGGCAGCGCTCCCTGAACTCTTGGCTCAGCGCTGCTCAGTCTCTCTTGGGTCACAACGGACCAGTTTCAGTCTGAATCAGAGTCCGACGTCTCCACTGAGCTCGAATCACTGCTGCTACTCCCCTCCGACTTGTTCTCTTTATCCTCCGCCTCCTCATCGTCATCATCATCGTTGTCTTCCTCATTCTGCAAGAGGAGGTGTCGCACAACAAGAACATTAGCCTCATGTCATGTCAGTCAAGGGCACCATTATAATTTCCAATAGCAATGATGAATTTCACACAAGTCTGAAAACTAACATCGTCGTCATCATCATCTTCCTCCTCACTGTCCTCTGCACTGGACGAATCGTTATCTGATGAGGCAGCCTCCTTCTCTTCCTCCTCATCATCATCATCCTCGTCCTCTGTGTCCTGGGGGAAGATTGATTGTCAGAGATGAATGATATTTGACTTAGAGCAGAGTAGTAAAAGTAGAGTGGTAATGATAAACTGAACAGAGCTGGGACTTACCGACTTCTTGGTTACCTTGGCCTTAACTTTGGCTGCAGTGCCTCCTGGTTTCACTGGGGTTTTTCTTTTCTGAGGAAGACAATAGGAGATTAAGATTAACACTCAGTTTGTTTACATGTTAATTTTCCAGCAACTACAGGGAGAGTTTATGATAACTCTCACTCTAAGGCATAATAGAATAGCACGGACAACTTACTTGTGAGTTGTACTCCTTGTACACATTTCTTTCTTGCGAGGACAAGCTCTGTGAAAGCAGGGACATTTTAATTTGTCAGGTCATTACAGGCACACAGTTGCTAGGATGTTCAATGCACTTAGTGTCGGCAACAAATCAAAGATGGCGTACCGCCAGCCACCGCTCCAGCTCTATTTTGTACAGCTTCTGTTTCTCCTCAGCGATCTTTTTGTAGCGGTCTTTCTCCTTCTGGGGCTGCCTCTGCCAGCGGCCCCCGATCTCCCCCATGCGCTCCTTCATTGGGAGGTGGTTCAGCTCTCCGTTGGACAGCATCTCCTGAGAGAATTTCTGATAGCCATTCCTGAAAGGTACGTGTACAAATCCTAGATCAATATAGTTATAGTTGAACACAGTGAAGTAAGTTTATCAAAAACACAGACAGAAACACTCCATCAGAAATACACTCACGATGGGGGTTTCTTGGGTTCACCGTCAAATTTCATTTTCTTCCCTGAGGCAATGATGGTTGCAGGAGAGCGCATCTCACTCAGTTCCCTCTGTCAGCAAAAAGAGTGCCAGTAAGTCTCAATGGACACTTAAATGTCTGAGGCCTCTGCCTTTCAGACACATTGGATTCCACTTACCTCGTATCGTTTCTGGTCCTCAGCTGCCTTCTTGATCCACATGATCTTCTCCTTCTTCTCCATGGTGTTCCAAGTGGCTTCCATGGCTTTCTGGGCTTTTGGCCGGTCGTTCTGTAAAGCACAGGAAGAATGAGGTAGATAGTCAGGACAAGGGGAGAAGGAGTTGACATGCTTTAAAAGGCAGTCCTGTTCCAAGGCCATAGTTGTGTCACCCACCTTGAACCTGGCCAGGTAGTCTCCTATGACGCTCTGCTGCCAGATGTCCTGTGCAGTCTTGGGGGTGTCTGGCAGCCGGCTGCGCTCCTCTTGTCCCTTCTTCACAGACTCTGCCTTCAGGACCGTCTCAAGACGCTTGTACTTCTCCTACAGGGGGAAGACAACGTCAGTTATTTAGTTAACAATCACAGGTAAAGGCTGAAACCAGAAATCCCCTTTCATCGACACAAACTGATGCCATATAATTGATGCGGTCATGCATTGTACTGCATTTTATACCAGATATTTATATACTGCATCTTACTGCTCAGAACCCTCCCTCAGCTGCACTATGGAAGTGTGTATTAAACTGGGGGGTGTGTACCTTCTTCTTATCTGAGAGCTCGTTCCACATGCGTGCCAGCAGCCTGGTGAGCTCACTGTCAGACAGGTCTGGTCGCTCTTGCTGCAGCTTGGGACGTTTCTCTTCAGAGAAGATGAACATGGCCGAGATGGGCCTTTTGGGCTTCTCTGGGCTAGGCTGCAATTTAAGCAATGGGAGCTTTTTTCAATTCAAAACAACTTTATTGATCCCCTCTGAAATAATGCACACTACAGTCAATATCTATTTTGTCTGAGATTGATAAAATTAGTCATCTCCATTTCATACTTCCTTATGATTGTTATTGTGAAATATTTGGAGCTGATGAGGTGAGTGATACTGACACATTGTGGGACTTACCTTTGCTCTGCTCCTTTTGCTGCCCCCGCTCCCCTTCTTAAAGCCAATCATCTTCTGCTCCCCCAGCACACGCTGCTGCTCCTCCTCTGATATACTCTGCAGACAGACAGACACTGAGTAAATAACATACATACTGCCTCTGCTCTCATTCACTAGATACAGTTGAAGTCGGATGTTTACATACACCTTAGCCAAATACATTTAAACTCAGTTTTTCACAATTCCTGACATACAATCCCAGTAATAATTCCCTGTCTTAGGTCAGTTAGGATCAACACTTTATTTTAAGAATGTGAAATGTCAGAATAATAGTAGAGAGAATGATTTATTTCAGCTTTTATTTATTTCATCACATCAATTATTATTTGGTGGCATCGCCTTTAAATTGTTTAACTTGGGTCAAATGTTTTGGGTAGCCTTCCATAAGCTTCCCACAACAAGTTGGGTGAATTTTGGCCCATTCCTCCCAACAGAGCTGGTGTAACTGAGTCAGGTTTGTAGGCCTCCTTGCTAGCACATGCCATTTCAGTTATACCCACAAATTTTCTATAGGATTGAGGTCAGGGCTTTGTGATGGCCACTCCAATACCTTGACATTGTTGTCCTTAAGCCATTTTGCCACAACTTTGGAAGTATGCTTGGGGTCATTGTTCATTTGGAAGATATATTTGCGACCAAGCTTTAACTTCATGAATGATGTCTTGAGATGTTGCTTCAATATATCCACATAATTTCAACTCATGATTCCATCTATTTTGTGAAGTGCACCAGTCCCTCCTGCAGCAAAACACCCCCACAACATCATGCTGCCACCCCCGTGCTTCACTGTTGGGATGGTGTTCTTCGGGTTGCAAGCCGCCCCCTTTTTCCTCCAAACATAACGATGGTCATTATGGCCAAACAGTTCTATTTTTTTGTCATCAGACCAGAGGACATTTCTCCAAAAAGTACGATCTTTGTGCAGTTGCAAACCGTAGTCTGACTTTTTTAAATCTCGTTTTGGAGCAGTGGCTTCTTCCTTGCTGAGCGGCCTTTCAGGTTATGTCAATATAGGACTCGTTTTACTGTAGATATAGATACTTTGGACCTGTTTCCTCCAGCATCTTCACAAGGTCCTTTGTTGTTCTAGAATTGTTCTAGAATTGATTTGCACTTTTCGCACCAAAGTACGTTCATCTCTAGGAGACAGAACACGTCTCCTTCCTGAGCGGTTTGACGGCTGCGTGGTCCCATGGTGTTTATACTTACGTACTATTGTTTGTACAGATGAATGTGTTACCTTCAGGTGTTTGGAAATTGCTCCCAAGGATGAACCAGACTTGTGGAGGTCTACACATTTTTTTCTGAGGTCTTGGCTGATTTCTTTTGATATTCCCATGATGTCAAGCAAAGAGGCACTGAGTTTGAAGGTAGGCCTTGAAATACATCCACAGGTACACCTCCAATTGACTCAAATGATGTCAAATAGCCTATCAGAAGCTTCTAAAGCCATAATTTTCTGGAATTTTCCAAGCTGTTTAAAGGCACAGTCAACTTAGTGTATGTACATTTCTGAACCACTCGAATTGTGATAGTGAATTTATAAGTGAAATAATCTGTCTGTAAACAATTGTTGGAAAAATGACTTCTGTCATGCAAAGTAGATGTCCAAACCGACTTGCCAAAACTATAGTTAGTTAACAAGAAATTTGTGGAGTGGTTGAAAAACAAGTTAATGACTCCAACCTAATACCCTGACTACACCGCAAGCGTCGGAAAATAAATGTAGAAATCTATGTTATTCAATTATTGCACCCACACTGCTCACGCGCGTCTGCATTGCTAAAATAGAAGTCCTTTCTATTTCTGACACAGATCACGCTGCAAGTCCTGCATCTCCCATCTCCTCGTTGGTTTATAGAAGCAGGTACCCACGTGCCTTCTCCTTATTGGTTATATCCACGTGGGTGATTGAAAGACGAACTGTGTTGCCGGTCGTGGTAATACTATGAAAGTTTAGATGCGATCACCATATAAGTTCAAAGATGAAAAAGCCTGGAAGGAGATGACTAGAAACGATTCGGTTGACCGTTTTATGTGTGGATTAATTGTCGGAGTAGAGAACCCTGTGCATTTCTGGTAAGATAACAACTCAATGGTTATATCCCAGGACAAATTAGCTAGCAACAGCAAGCTAGCTAAATTGCCATACATGTTTAATGCTTTTCCACCTGTCCCCAAATTAATGTAATTGGTTCAGAGTTTGTTTTGATATTTTAACCTGCGTGTCGTGATCACGTTTGGTGTTGGGAGACAAAATAAATGTATGCACGATGGCACACGCGCGCAGCCGGTTTGGGTTCTGTGTAAGTGCATGTAAACTTCCAACTTCAACTGTATATAGACACACATACATGTAGAAAAACAAACTTACACAAAGAAACCGGTTCATCTCGACTTCGTATTCTTTCTTTCTCTGAAAAACAGAATTGTGAAAACTTGAGCACTTAAGACTTCTGACAATATGTCCAAAAAGTCAACAATGGAGTGAACAGTCCACCTGCTAGTGAAGTACAGACCTGCTCGCAGCGTTTCTGGTAGCCGTCCTTCTCGTTCTGTTTCAGCAGCTTCCACTGCTGGCTGCACATGACCATGCGCTCTGTACTGGGCACGTCCTTCATATTGGACATCAACTCAGCACAGAACATGGAGTAACCATTCCTAAAACACACACAGAATACACAACACGGTCACAACCCTCGTCACCATGTCCAGTTAACAGTGTGATCACACAGTGGTAAGATTAAAAGTGTGCTGGTGGGGATTAGTACTCACGGGGGTGGTTTGTCTGGTCTGCCATCAGATTTGTCCTTCAAATGTCTCTCAGCCTTGGTGAGGGTGGACTTGACGATGTCCTCGTTGCTCATGTTGAGCTCTGGGTGAGTCTCAATGAAGCCCTTCATCACCTCCTGTGGAACACAAACAGGGGTCACGGGATAAAAATCTATTAACCCTCTTGGAAATACACAAGTCAGGCAGTAATTTGGCCATCTTCAGAGTCTTGTGCCTCATATTTGAGGATGCTCTCACCTCATATGCTTTGTGCATCTCCAGGGACTTGGCAATCCACTTGAGTCTCTTTTTGTCTGACAGCTGTGTCCACTGCTTCCCAAGACTGTCTTTAATGTCTTTGGTGGTCGCCTAGTAACAGATATTATAGATTCAAGAACATATACGTTGCTTCAGATGGACATAGTTCAACTTTAGCATGTTAGCATTGAGTGTGAATATTGTGTTTTTGTAGGTGCTAACAAACGGTCCTGAAAAGCGTAACTCACATCTGCGTGTGTTTTGAGGAAGGCCTTCTTCTCGTGACTGTACCATAGCTGCTGAGGCGTCCTGGGTTTCTCTGGCACATTAGAACCTTTCTTTGCCATGCTCTCCACCAGGTCGGGATGGTCCTCCCTATAGTCACACAGAAACCCAATGACTACTGTGAGAGAGAGACAGCCTCATGTGAGCTCTCACATTTTTCAACATGTTTTTTTACAAAAGGCTACACTTGGAGATTTTTCAGTAGGGACATATGCAGGATGCTACCCTCCACAGCATGGTCTTCGAACCTAAAACCTAATTTTGACCAAAATAACCAGAGAGATTACTGCTACCAAGGTTTCCTTTTTCAAAGCTATACGGAGGGTGCTCTAGCAAACAAACAGCAGAGAACTGATGATACCTTCCAACCTGGAACTGAGTGAGTAGTGTTTGGTCTGATGCTATTTTGAAAGCCAAGAAGGAAAAAAAAGATGAAAAAGTACATTACAATAATATTTCACTTTATGGGGACTGAATGCTGAGTTAAGGCTGCCTGGCTTGCAAGGACAGACCAAATATAACTTCAATTAGCACGAAGGTGTGAAGTAAAGGCTGTCGAGGCCTTTGGGCCCAACAAGTGGCAGGAATCTTTGAAGCGCCCTTTGAAGCCCCCTCCTGCTGTTCAAAGACCATTCATTGGCATTTTCTACAAGAAATCTACTTCCAGAAATAAAGGCTTCTCCCAAGTGGGTGTGACAACTACTCCCGTTGCCTGCTGCAATGCTGCTTGGATTCCACCTGGCGATCTGTTCAGTCTGCTCTGGCCTGTCTCCCCCTGTCCTGTCTCCCCCCGTCTGGTACAGGTACCCCCATCACACTCCCCTCTCTCCAGCTAACACGCACTGTTGGGGCGAGTTACTCTGAACTTACAATGGCTTATTTTTTTCTTGTGCATTTTTTTTATTTGCCTCATGACTCCTGCATGCTTTGTTGTATACAAACTTTCTTTACCAAACCATGGGACAGACTGTTTGTTCCCACACTCGGGACTCTGACTCTATTGGTTACACCGACGTTTGACCTTCCATCCTATTCTAACCACCTCTCCCCGGCTTTGCATTCATGTTACCTGATGAAATTGCTGTACAATAGGGTCTTGTTGCCATCTGATGCACATTCAGATGTCATAAATCAACACTGCAGAGCTCTCCCTGTAATATGCCCTGCACTTCATTATTACTGTTGATGACATCTGGAAATGTGCAGGTACACCCTAGCCCATCTACTGTTGCTAGCCCCAATTCTGACTTGTGCTCTGCTATCAGCTTCACTGATTTCTGCTCTCGTAAAAGCCTGGATTTTCTGCACGTTAACACTAGAAGCGTATTACCTAAAATGTATCAATTGAAAGTGTGGGTTCACAGCTCCAGATGTGTTTGTCATTACTAATACGTGGTTAAGGAAGAGTGTTTTGAATACTGATGTTAACCTTTCTGGTTATAACCTTTTTTGGCAATAGAGATCTTCCAAAGGTGGGGGAGTGGCAATCTTTACCAAGGATCACCTTCAGTGCTTGGTTGTCTCCACCAAGTCTGTCTCCGAACAATTTGATTTGCTGGTTTTAATCATTAAAACTTTCAAATAGCTTTTTGTTGACTGTTGCTGGGTGCTGTCGTCCTCCATCAGCACCGGCCTGTATCCTAACTGCCCTAAGACATGCTTAAACCACCTGACCATGTCCTAAAGCAATGAGACTCCTTAAATCTCTCAGATTATTACCAATCCCACAAGGTATGACTCCAAACACCCAGAAAAGGCTACTCTCCTCAATGTTATCCTCACAAATAATCCTGATAGATATCAGTCTGGTGTTTTCTGTAATGACCTTAATGAACACTGTTTTACAGCCTGTGTTCGTAATGGCTGGTCAGTGAAACGACCTGTCATAGTCGCTTGCTAAAAAACTTTAAATGAGCAAGTCTTCCTTCATGAACTGGCCTCTAAAATGGTATATAATCAGCTTGATCCCCTGTCGAAGACGCTTGGACCTTCTTTTTTGATATTTTTGTGGTATTGTTAATAACAAACACGCATACAAATAAAATGAGAATTAAAAACCGGTTTAGCCCCTGGTTCAACCATGATCTTGCAGTTACTCCACATCAAGAATTGTATTAGGCGAAAGGCTCGGCACACGCATACTCAGGCTGACGTGCTCTCGTTCAGGCAAATGAGAAATAAGTGCACTCAGACTATCCGGAAGGCCAAAGTTAGTTACTTTAAGGAGCAGTTCTCTCTCTATGGGTCTAACCCCAAGAAGCTCTGGAAAACAGTTAAAGACATGGAGAATAAACCCTACTCCTCACAGCTGCCCATGTCCCTTAATGTTGATGATGTGGTTGTTACTGACAAGAAGCACATGGCTGAGCTCTTTAATAACCACTTCATTAAGTCAGGATTCCTATGACTCAGCCATGCCTCATTGCCCGTCCAACATTTCCTCATCTCCCACCCCATCTAATGCGACTATCTCTGATGCTTCTTTCTCCCTCTTTTTCCTCTGCCCTACAACAAAGTTTCTCCATGCAGGCAGTCACGGAGTGCGAGGTGCTAAAGGAGCTACTTAAATTTGACCCCAAAAAAACATCTGGGTCAGATGGTTTCGACCCTTTCTTCTTTAAGACTGCTGCACCTATCATCGCCAAGCCTATCGCTGAACTTTTAACTAGTCTCTCCTTTCTGGGGAGGTTCCCATTGCTTGGAAGGCAGCCACGGCTCATCCTTTATTTAAAGGGGGAGATCAATCTGATCCGAACTGTTATAGGCCTATTTCTATTTTGCCCTGTTTATCAAAAGTGTTGGAAAAACTATAATAATCAACTGACTGGCTTTCTTGATGTCTATAGTATTCTATTGGGTATGCAATCTGGTTTCAGCTCAGGTTATGGATGTGTCACTGCAACCTTAAAGGTCCTCAATGATGTCACCATTGCCCTTGATTCTAAGCAATGTTGTGCTGCTATTTTTATTGACTTCGCCAAAGCTTTGATAGGGTAGACCATTCCATTATTGTGGGCTGGCTAAGGAGTATTGGTGTCTCGGAGGTGTCTTTGGCCTGGTCTGCTAACTTCCTCTCTCAAAG
Source organism: Salvelinus fontinalis (assembly GCF_029448725.1). NCBI lineage: Eukaryota > Metazoa > Chordata > Actinopteri > Salmoniformes > Salmonidae > Salvelinus > Salvelinus fontinalis. Next base: position 24,053,905 of record NC_074698.1, read on the forward strand.
AGTGCAGTGTATAAAAGTCAGAAAATCTGCTGTCTCAGCCACTGCCTGTCACCAAGGGAGTACCCCAAGGCTCGATCCAAGGCCCCACGCTCTTCTCAATTTACATCAACAACATAGCTCAGGCAGTAGGAAGCTCTCTCATCCATTTATATGCAGATGATAGTCTTATACTCAGCTGGCCCCTCCCCGGATTTTGTGTTAAACGCTCTACAACAAAGCTTTTAGTGTCCAACAAGCTCTCTAATAGAGGTCGACCGATTATGATTTTTCAACGCCGATACCAATTATTGGAGGACCAAAAAAAAAAGCTGATACCGATTACTTTGGCCGATTTTTATATATATATTTGTAATAATGACAATTACAACAATAGTAAATGAACACTTATTTTAACTTAATATAATAGATCAATAAAATCAATTAAGTCTCAAATAAATAATGAGGACAAGCTAGATGAACTAGTAATATCATCAACCATGTGTAGTTAACTAGTGATTATGTTAAGATTGATTATTTTTTAGAAGTTTAATGCTAGCTAGCACCTTACCTTGGCTCCTTGCTGCACTCACATAACAAGTAGGCAGCCTGCCACGCAGTCTCCTCGTGGAGTGCAATGTAATCGGCCATAATCGGTGTCCAAAAATGCCTATTACCGATTGTTATGAAAACTTGAAATCGGACCTAATTAAATCAGCCATTCCGATTAATCGGTCAACCTCTACTCTCTACCTTTAACCTTGTTCTGAACACCTCCAAAACAAAGGTCATGTGGTTTGGTAAGAAGAATGACCCTCTTCCCACAGGGGTTATTACTACCTCTGAGGGTTTAGAGCTTGAGGTAGTCACCTCATACCAGTACTTGGGAGTATGGCTAGATGGTACACTGTCCTTCTCTCAGCACATATCAAATCTGCAGGCTAAAGTTAAATCTAGACTTGGTTTCCTCTATCATAATTGCTCCTCTTTCACCCCCAGCTACCAAACTAACCCTGATTCAGATGACCATCCTACCCATGCTAGATTACAGAGACATAATTTATAGATCGGCAGGTAAGGGTGCTCTCGAGCGGCTAGATGTTTTTTTATCATTCGGACGTAAGATTTGCCACCAATGCTCCTTATTTAACTGGGCAAGTCAGTTAGGAACAAATTCTTATTTACAATGACGGCCTAGGAACAGTGGGAACGACAGATTTTTACCCTGTCAGCTCGTGGATTCAATCTAGCAACCTTTCGGTTACTGGCCCAATGCTCTAACCACTAGGCTACCTTCCCCCAAAACCACTTTCCATCAATTTGTATAGCAGACCCTCATGCCAAATTGAGTTGAAGGCTTTTTTGAAATCAACAAAGCATGAGAAGACTTTGCCTTTGTTTTGGTTGTTTGTTTATCAATTAGGGTGTGCAGGGTGAATACGTGGTCTGTCGTACGATAATATGGTAAGAAGACAATTTTACATTTGCTCAGTACATTGTTTTCACTGAGGAAATGTACTAGTCTGCTGTTAATGATAACGCAGAGGATTCTCCCAAGGTTTCTGTTGACGCATATCCCACGGTAGTTATTGGGGTCAAATTTGTCTCTACTTTTGTGGATTGGGGTGATCAGTAGAACACATCACTGCACTCTATACTCCTCTGTAAACTGGTCATCTATGTATACCCATCGCAAGACCCACTGGTTGATGCTTATTTATAAAACCCTCTTAAGCCTCACTCCCTCCTATCTGAGATATCTACTGCAGCCCTCATCCTCATCCTCCACATACAAGCACACACATCCTTGGGTTGCTTCTCTTCTCAGTTCGCTGCAACTAGCGACTGGAACGAGCTGCAACAAACACTTAAACTGGACAGTTTATTCTCAAACTCTTCATTCAAAGACTCAATCATGGACACTCTTACTGACAGTTGTGGCTGCTTTGTGTGATGTATTATTGTCTCTACCTTCATGCCCTTTGTGCTGTTGTCTGTGCCCAATAATGTTTGTACCATGTTGTTATTATGTTGTGTTGCTACCATGCTGTGTTGTCATGTGTTGCTGCCTTGCTATGTTGTGGTCTTTGGTCTCTCTTTATGTAGTGTTGTTTTGTTTTTTGTCGTGATGTGTGTTGTCCTATATTTATATTTTATTTGTAATCCCAGCAGGAGGCCTTTTGCCTTTTGGTAGACCGTCATTGTAAATAAGAATTTGTTCTTGACTGACTTGCCTAGTCGAATAAAGGTTAAATAAAAATAAACATACTCATCAAGCAAATTAAAACACATTCAACACAATGGAGAAATCCCCCCCTTCAAATATATATTTCCTCCAGTTGCAGATAACCTAAATTTTAACCTTACCTGAACTTTGACATGCTGTGCCCAAACGTTTCTTTGTCTTTCTGGAAGTCTTCTAGATATTTTTTCTGTTGTCAAAAAAACAAGTCAGTCGACCATGAGCAACGTCAGCAAATTACTCAGTTCAAATAAATTGTATCTACCAGGGAGAACATATTTACCCCCCCATCCCAAACATCACTATATCCCTCCCTTTAATTGCATCTCTTCCTTTCCTTCCCACTCTCTCCCTGCTTCTGACCTTCTTTTTGTCGGGCAGCCCTCTGTACTTCATGGAGAGGATCTTGGTGAGGTCTAGGTTGCTCATCTCAGGGTGCAGCTTGGCATACTTGGCCCTCTTCTCAATGAAGAAGCGGAAATATGGCGTCAGGGGCTTTTTAGGGAAATCTGGATGCTTCTGTTTCGGTGAAAAATAAAACAAAAGAACATTCGAAGGAACAATACCAATTAGGAGTAAAATTACACACAAAAATACAGTCAAATCAGTCATCAAATGACTGAATTTGCTAAGAAAATAATGTGTCACCTGTGAAAGTATCAACTGATAGTGTCTATCATAAAAAGAGGATATGCAGCTCACCTTCAGCTTCTTGCCCTTATACGGGTTCTTGATGAAGTCTTGGGCATCGAAAATCAGCTCTGTTAATGTGCGAAATTTACGGATCTGAACCAAAGACACAGAACAACATAAAACGCATTGCAGAGGCAAGATGCAGTATGTACATATTGAACTGACAAGAGTTGGAAATCCATTCTCAAATATTCTCAAATACATTCTCAAATACACAATACCCCATTCCACAGTATAGCATGAAAGAGACATGGCGTACCACTTTGGAGACCTCGTTCCACTTCTGTTTGCACATCTCTCCTGTGAATGAGTTGAAGGCCACCTTCTCCCAGTCCAGATGGGACTCCGACGTCTTGTACTTGGCCAGGTCCTTCTGGGGAAGATTGACTTTCATGGCCTCTAGCAGATTCAGAAGGTCATCCTGCGTCCACACTATAGTCACACAAAAACACACACATCAGCTTGCCTGTCCTGCAACCATTATCCTGGCCGAAGTGAAAAAAAATCATGAATCTCTCCATTTTGCACAATATTCTGAAGGGGATAGAAGGAAGAAGTTCCATGTTGTGACTATATCTCACCTTGATTGACTACTATGATCTCACGTTGATTGACTATGATCTCACCTTGGTCTTTAGTGGACGTGTCCATTTCTCCATTCATCTGTACTTTCTTTAACCTACACATAAACAAAACAGATCCTAATAAAACACAATCCCTTTATTTTAATGGCTGTGAATAACATACAAGGTGCAGTGAGTCATTGTTAATCTTATCAACAATTTACTCTCACTACTGTGCCAGCAAAAAAAATCTACACGGGATACATAATAGCCAAGTTACCTATGCATTCACCTAATGCATGCAAATATGAGAAAGTAACAGAAAACTACTTTGGCCAATGCTATGCCTTGTAATATTAGGAAATATGTGGAAAGAACAATGCTTGGAGATTAAACACATTTAAAAATGGCATAGGTTAGAGGTTAAAAATTTATATCATTCTACTAGTATATCGACTTGCATATTAAAATAAGTGTGTAAAATGTGATACTGAAAACAAGATTAATGAGACATAGATTATTCGACTGCTTTTAATCATTCCAAACAAGCGATTAGGTAAGAAATTCCAGCCTTTTAATATCCTAGAAATTAAAATCGACCTCGACATGATGGTTATTAATGTTTATTACACCGCCCCTAAACGTTTACGCTACACGGTGAGACAGGCTATAGCTTGTGAGACGGTTTCACATCTCAAATAACACCGCAGAAGGCTCCGACTGGTAATGTTCTCTATGTCGATTTGGAAAATAGGCTAGCATTTTCTACATTAAAGTAGCAACTCATTTTGCTTTCTGTCGACCATGTCTTCTGTCGGTCGGTAATGGAGGATTTTCTCGGAGTGGTGGTGGGGAGGTTCCACAGAAGGAGGAAGCGAATGTTTAGAGGCAGCTGTAGGCAACCAGCTGACTATGGACGGGAGATCTGCTTTCGGTCTCCAACGAAGGGGAATGGTGGCCAGGGAACAATATTACCAAATGAACCACTCGACAAAGCCACACTACCAACATTGAGCTGGAATTGAAACCTGCCTCCGCCTTGAATCTTTATCGGCCGACTCTTGTGAGGGGCCAAAGAGGGATACATATTACGCTTTATAATAAATTAAATTGTTGGACATAGTCCTCAGAGACCCGTTTCTATGCTTTAATCGTTTTAGTATCGAAGCGGGCAACCATAATCAAACCGAAAAAGACTCGAAAAAGCAGGACATTCTTGCGCGAGGCGTAACCGATTTCGGATATGTGACCTCGAGTCAGCAGTCAGCACCCCGCCTGTTGTTTACCCGTTCTTGGTCATATAGTACGCACGAGCTTGTGTTGGACTGCCAGTGCGTTTAAGGGGGGGATACAATTATCGCTGGTCTAATGATCCGTTTAAAACAGTGGTTGGACATAGTTAGCTTGTGTCCCAATAAATCAATGCACTTTATGGAACATTTTAAAGTAATATCCTGGTATGATAAGATGGTTTGGGGAGTCCACAAACTCCAACCGAGCCAACGACCGCGCTAGCTAGCTGCAACCGCACTACGCTTGTTCAATGCAATGGTTAGCTAGCTGCTAACTCGCTATGTTAGCAACCATCAGATTTACATTAATTTACAGCAATATGTTAGCCAACACGGTGGCCACCTGCAAAAATAATCAAATGACAATAATCTATACATTCTAAGGTTTAAACTGGTATAGTGGCTAGCTACTGTCAATTTAAAATATGAAAACCACCACCAGACCAGTCAACTTTTATGCTAGCTAGCTAAAGCTTGGCTAACTTCAGGGGATTCACCATGGATAATGATTTACGTTTTTATTTTGTATATACATCTACATCAATATTGCAGGTAACGTTAACTAGATAAATGTGTTTGTAATTGGTAGTTCAAAATATGACGTATTGGCCTAACGTTACTAGTTTTGCATTAACCCATAGGAAAAAAATCCAGTTCTAAACGACTGCGACCCGAACACTGACCTCGTCTCCATGAAAGAGAATCATGTTTAGAAAATCATTCATCTCAGACAGACAAATTCACTATTGTTTTTCTTGAAAAACAACGTTTTTAATTAACAAACTCACCGTGATACGGTTCTATCCACCCCGACTTTTCTTTCAGCTGTTGTTGAACACGGGTAAACCAGGTTTTGTAGCCGTGTGGCGAGGATGGGTCATGAAGACAGGCACACGAATGAAGAAAAAGGGAAATAAATAGTAACAATCTTCGCTAATCTTCAGAATTGAAATGAGGATACATAACTACAATCTATCATCATTCACAAGGTTTCAATCCGCGGTTACATTGTATCAAATTGACACCACACGGAATGAAATATTTGTACATTCGAGATTGCAAATGGTTCACTGGCGCGAGGATGGTTCCAGAGCCGCCATGCTACAGGCAAAGCGCGAGTCAGTTAGGATACCGACCGTGACAAGCTCATATGGCGCACTACATGCTTAGCAAGAAATGGGGTTTAAAGTAAGCCTGGGTGTGCAACTAACCTGCCCCGCACCAGGATCATAGGCAACTATAACAGTACCAAAGACTGGTTTTCGCAGGTTGGCAATGATGGTTGTCAAGCGAGATAGAGGGCGAGCCCACACGGTGAGATATTAAACTGAGATCCATGATGGCTAACCAGAGAAGCGGCTGGTTCTGTCAACAACCGCATGGAGGTCTCGGCGCGGAAATAGTAAATTCTTAGTAGAAAATAAGATACACTGGTGAATTAAATTCCAAATTGACGGTGGTCCATAATCAATGTAAATGTTATCAATTTATACCATATTATTTAGACCCTATAGTTCGCATTTCTTACCCGTGGTAAAGGATAGGAAATTCGGGTATGGCGACCTCGGAATGGTCTACCCTACAGCAGTCAGTGTTTCGCTAACACAAGGCATTCAAGATGAGGTGTTCTTTTAAAATTACTCAAGGGAGAAAATAAACCATAGAGCGTAAATTGTTTGTGGAAATAATTGTGTTTATATATCTTTTGAGCAATCGAATTGACGGAGGTGGCTGTGAGCCTTACCTGTCTCAGCGTGAGTTGAGCTCGTTGTGGAACAAGGGTTGGGTTGAATGTTAGCCAGCACTGCGCCGCCGGTCCAGGGCACAGGCGCTCCAGTCCCCGCAGAGATGGGAACTTCCCCCCGCCTCCATCTCACTTGCTTTCTCCTTCCACTCAACGCGTAGCTCTCTCGATCCGACCATTTCTCTTAGCAAAGACATCCGCATTTTCGATCTCTCCCCCGCTGCCGAACGCATCACCCACAGCCATACTATTTTTCCACATTTAGCTCTCCGACCCGCCGTTGCCAACCGAGGACAATGAGCGAGTGCAAATCTTTTAGACTACCGATACTTTAGTAAAAGTTATTTGTCCCAGACAGCTGCCTGTATCTTAGTGGAATTTTAGTTAGCTGTTGTATCATCAAACTAATTTCAAAGTATAGCATAATAACTATAACATTTAATAACAATCTGCAGTGTTAAGGCCTACTGAACATTTTGAGAAAGAAAGTGTCATAAACATATATTCGTGCCAGCGCTAACTGTTGACAGATTGCGAAAACGATACTGGAATTGTATTCCATGGATAGGCCTATACTTTTAGTGGTGCTCCTATTTACAAAGTCGAGTAGCCTATTTGACGGTTTCATTTTCTCACTCATGTAATTTCTTCCAACTCCACCTTGTCAGTTTGGGGGCGTAATCCAGCCATCCAATCCAGACAGCCAGATCCATTGGAAACAAATGACTTTCCAATGAGCGCACAGCCTTGTTAAACCGCGTTGGAGTGGCGCCCTTCTCAGTGCTCCTGTGGACCGGCACTGTCAGCCCTCCTATCATTGATGAATAAAGTGATGGAATGTCTCAAATTAAGAAATTAAAGGGGTTAAAATGTCTTTAATTGGTTGGGTGAAAATCAAAACAACAGTTGTACAGTGATTCAAACACACATCAACATACAATAAACCAAATATACAGCTGTCCTTTTACACCTGTCCCTGATCAATGAAAAAATGGTGCAATAGGCCTAGAGTCCGATCTTTTTGCTGTGATTCATATGTCATATTTACACATTTCTCTCCCACGTCATCATTATATTGTTACAATTCATTCAGTGATTAATCGATAATTTTCCTATATGTATCCCTCACCTTTGCAATCCCGAAAGCATTACATCCTGAAGTAAATATGTATTTAGGTATAAGAACTGAATGAGTGACACCACTGGACACCCAACAATAGAACTAAGATGATTTGAACTCCATACTCACAGTTTAGCTTGCAACTAAACAAAACAGCAAGAACAAAAGGTCATCTACATAAGACTTTCATTCAATAAGCACACAATGAAGCATAAAACCAAACTGTAACAAAGGGGAGTAATGTAACTAGGGTATAAAATAGGCTACAGAACCAAAGCTAAAATAACAGTCCCATAGAAAAGCTTATAATATTGCATTTATCTGCCTAATACTGATGGGATTATATTTTTGGCATTATTTGGGTATTTGAGAGATACATGTTAATTGTCATATTAATAGTATAGAATATTAGGCTACCTGTCATTAAAAATGTTTGAATGCTTACCCGAGACCTTCATTTTAGCTTGCACACAAACATACCCAATTGCAATGAGGTTTCAGGACAGTTGGCTAAAAATACATTTTCCTAAAGAATATTTTTTGATGCCACATACTAATAAATGTGTTAGACACCGGTCCCTATTAAAGCACTGTTTGAGTTTACTGGATCCTCGCAGCGAGTTGAGAAGTGAAAGGTCGTGTCCAGGTGTTCATGGCAACGGGGACTCGTTGTACATATCCTCTCCTGGCTCCTCTTCGAACTTCACCTTGCCGTCAGAGGCATCCAGCTACAACAGGTCACACAGTCTCATTAGAGAAACACACACAGTTTAGTTGAGTCACACTGATTTATTAGAGGCAGAATATATTCTAAACCTCCTGAAATGATTTGAAAGATAGCATTTCCAATAGAAATGAAACTGAACCCAATATGTAGAAAATGAATAGCTATACTGACATTCTAGTGATCAACAGCTGAATGGGTATTTTGAAAATGTTCTCTGCAGATTCCATCAGGTCCATACTGTTCTCATGTGTATGTGATTTAGCTAAATCTTCTGACCACTCATCGGCATGACAACATAAGGTACTGACCTGGGACCAGGCTCCTACCCAAAACATATGCATGTGTTGTGATTGTAGTTAACCACATTAAAACATTTGTGTGCCACTTACACATTTCATTTCCTTGTCAGTGAAGAGTGTTCCAGTGATGGCCATGCGCAGGGGGATGGTGAGGATGAGGACAAAGGGCAGAGCCAGGGAGAAGGCACTCATCTTCACCATCCAGAGAGCTCCCAAACACACCATCTGGATCAGAGTGAACAAGTGCATCTTCATAGTAGTTACCTGCAGTAAGGAGATGAGAGAAGGAGGGTTAAGACAGGGGCAACACATTGGAAATATACTTATGTTTACCAGGGGCATAACTTTCACTGGGGACGGGCACATTCTGAAATAGCATTTTTGTCCCCCCCAGTTTTATCTTTAGAATGTGATACAAAACAAGGCAATTGTGTGCTTTAGGACCATGTGGCTGCCTCCGAGTGGTCGGGTAGGCTGTTTTGAGTTTTCATCGTATTGTATAAAAATTCAATACAAAATGATGTCTCCCCCCACTTCTAAAACCAAAGTTGCGCTCCTGATATTTACTATGGTGTAAAACTTGTAAGTGCAAAAGTAATTTATGATTTTTCAGATAATTACGTCGTGATTGCCACAGTGTGTTATTGTGTAGGAATTGTCTGGTATGTTTCATAAATTAAATAATGATATAAAACGATGAAACAGAAAGGAGGACAAATGGGGGGTGGAGAAAGGCAGCATACCCTTTGTGCATAGGCGTCAGCAGGATAGTATTTCCTGGGTACAATAAGCAGAAGCATCCGGTCCCACATCTGGATCCCACTGAGTGAGGTTATACCCATGTAGAGGAAGATTCCAAACAGAGCCGTCATGGGAATCATCTTCAGGATAGGCTCCAAGAGAATGGACACACCTGGGAATAGCAGGAACAACAAACATTTCTCAGACATTTTTAGGAGCTCAACAAAGGACTGTGCTTACCTTTTCTTTAGACACCCAGTGTTCTGTCTGTTCGTCGGGATCGACTGCATCAGCTAAATCTCAGTAGCCTATATGGTAGCACTTACCGACCATGGCGGCCACAAGCATGCCGCTGATCCTTTGCTCCAGCACCTTCTCGATCTCAGGCTTGGGTCCCTTGCTCATGACAGTGAGAGCGTTGGCATGGGTGACAGAACGCACGGTGGCGGCACTCAGCCAGGGCACCCCAAACAGGGAGGCGATGGCACCCATGGTGACCAGGATGAGCAGGTCCAGATGGAAACCAGAGCCTTTCACCATCTTCCTCTCTGGTTTGCTCACAATCAGCCTAGAAAGGTCATAGGTCAAACAATGTTAGGAGGCTTGGTGATTGTGGAAGGACTATGGACATGAAGACAATTTTACTAACGTAGTGATCTGGGATTCGAGGAAGATGAGGATGAAGACCAGCAGGGCTGGCACGCAACACGCGCCCATCATCCAGGCAGGGAAAAGCTTCTTCTCTCCTAGGGGGTTGATGAACCAGCCTCTGGCATTGGGGTTGGACACCATAAGACCCTTGGGCACCACAAGTTTCTGCCAGGGGACACACAAAATACATATGCTGTATTTAATCTATTACTAGATATTCCTTTTTACATGAAACAGTTTAAGGATAGAGTAATATGTTATCCACCGAGATCACCTTTTAGTCAAGACAACACAAACCTATAAATCACTAACCTGAGTGTAGGCATCCTCAATGGTGATATCCACAGCGATCATGAAGAAAATGGCAATGGGAACACCAAAATCTCCAATCATCCGACGAATCTGGTGATAGGGAAAACATATGAAGTGAAGGCTATCACACACAGAACACAGAGGGGGCTCTCCAGCCCTAAAAGACCCTATCCTAAATCACTTCTCTTCAATACTGTTCAGCACTAACATACTGTGTAAGCACCAGGTTGTTAAAAGTTCGCTTTGCTCACAGACATACAGTTGTCATCACTGTTGAAAACAGCTGTAGCTCTTACCGGTCCAGGGAGGAAGTGGCCATTTTTGAACTGACGGAGGAAGTATGCGATGAAGAAACACCCGAACATAAGACACATGGAAAGCAGGGCGGTGTTGGGGTAGGCCCTCTCATGTATGACCTCGTGCACTGTCGTGTTGCCATCCTCATGATACTCTATGTGCTCCTTGACCACCGGGTGGAAAGGGTTTTCCAAGGTGTCGTTCAAGTGATCATAGTTCAGAATCAGAGGGTGAGCTTTGAAGATCTGAATAACAAGAGAAGAAAAGTAGGTATGTAGATTAATTAGCAGCGAAGGACAGGAGGGGTGTGAAGGAAAGGAGAAAGACAGGTTTTATTTCTGTATTTACAGTTGAGGTATAAAAAAGTGCTTAGGATGGTGGATGGATGTAAATGTTGGGATGGATGTGAGGAGATGAGGTGGAGTGATGTGTGGTACCTTGCCGAGCTTGCTGAAGGTCTCGTAGATGAAGATGAGGGAGATGAGGATGGAGAAGATCTCCTGCGTGAAGCGGGAGATGAATTTGACCAGGAAGCTGCCCTCCACGGCCACGATAACCACCACGATGATCACCAGCCACAGGCCTACCCAGATACGGCCCACAATGTACTCAATCTCCTGGGACTTGCAGAACTAGACAATGGGATTTATAAAAATAAGTTGTTTATGTTAATGATGTACTTGTATTGTAACTTTGAAATTCCTAGTTATCATAATAGCCAATGCAAATCATGTCTAATAGGATTGACATCCTGAGGACATGAAGCAGTGATGGCTCAGCATACTGTCATCAGGGGTTAGAGCTAGGGCTCACAGAGCTGTTATGTGAAAGTTCTATGATACATACCGCAAAGAAGGCCTCCTCAAACACCAGCAGTGGTCCAGAGAAGCCGATGACCAATGTAGGCTGGGCTGCGATGAAGGCGAAGATGATGCCCTGGACGCAGGTGGAGATCATCAGCTCAGACACGCCCATCATGTGCTCCGTCTTATCGGCTGGAGGCAGAGGTCAGGGGGATGAAGGGCATGATTATAGAGTCAGTCAGTGCTCCTGTCCTCTATGATACTAGGTGGGTCCCTCCTTCAGACATGAACTCACCCAGCAGGCCTCCGAAGGTGATGGCAGGGGACAGGGCAGCAAAGTAGATGAAGATGACAGCAGCCAGGACCTGGGGGTCAAGGGCGTCTGTGAAGTCACTGATGTAATGGCGGTACCGCCGCTTCATGTCCTTTATCATCCCGCCGAAGGGAATGCCCGTCCGGGCCAGTGGGTCTTCTCTTGGCTCCTCATCGGCCTCATCAGCTGGATACAAAAACAAAACAAATAATGACTCAAAATGAGCACAGACAGAGCAAGTGTTTTGGATGGGTTTAGACTAGAATCTCCAGAATCTCTGTATTTTCTAAACATCAATTTTATTTGGAAAATCATATTAGAAGGAAATGTAGGCCAAATGTAAACAATCCCTAATTTGGAAATTGAATTAACAAGTTATATGTAGATTTAGATTAGTTGTAACTACAGGGTTAGTCTGTGTGACTGACCTTTGGCCCCGCCACCAAATATGATTCGGGTGTCAGAGGGGCGGAGTCTGTCCTTCAGCATTTTCTTCTGGAAGTCAATGATTGGCTGGAGCATGCGCTCGTCCTGGATCTCAGTGGGCGGGATGACGATGCTGCAGTCCATGAAATCAGCGATGGCATTGGTCAATTCCTTGTTAGTCTGGGCTAGGTAAGCCTCCAGACTAAAGACCTGTAGGACCGGAGACGTGGGGAGAGCATTGTTAGCTATTGTAAAACACTGAAAAGATCTAGATACTATGAAGCATCTCCTCATTCTTCCACTCTCCCCTTGTGCTCCTTGGCCTTAATAAGTCCCATCCCTCTTTCGACTCCTATTTTCTCACCCAGTCAGCCATAAGGGCAGCCATGGCACGGCCACTCTCATGGTAATCCACTCCTCCCTGGCTGGGGCCCACCAGCACAAAGACGAAGCGCACCGGCACAGGGGCCTCCAGGGCCCCCTCTATCACCACAGAGTCCCCTAGCCTGACGAAGGCCACGGCAGGCTTCTCCAGGGAGTCCATCACCCCTGGAACAAACACACAGATCAGGCAGAGTATCCAGTTGGGCTCCCGAGTGGCGCAGCGGTCTAAGGCACTACATCTCAGTACTAGAGGCGTCACTACAGACACCCTGGTTCGATTCCAGGAGGTATCACAACCGGCCGTGATTGGGAGTCCCATAGGGCGGCACAGAATTGGCCCAGCGTCGTCCGGGTTTGGCCGGTGTAGGCCGCCATTGTAAATAAGAATTTGTTCTTTACTGACTTGCCTAGTTAAATAAAATAAATATAAAAAGTTGGTGGTGAGTTGTAGTTCACTTTCACACACGACTTACCTGAGAGGACAATCGAGGCTTCCACGCTATCAGTTGTATCTCTCTGAAAAGCGAAGGGAGGAAGGTCAGTTGGTGAGATATTGGGAGAGAAAGATAGATTTATCAAAGAAAGAGGAAGAGAGGTTGAATGAAGTCATGAAGTGCTGCAATGATATGTAGATTTAGCGGTGGGATATAGATCCTAAGCCTAGTGTTACCTGCTTGGTGACAGAGAAGGTCTGCATCTCGATGTCTCCTCCCAGGGGTCGAGCTCCAGCTCCCTCAGACTGACTGCGTCTCTGCAGTAGAGCCCTCAGTAGGCCATCTCTATCAGTGGCACGGATCTCACCCTTGCTCCGCAATTCATCCACAACCTTCTCAGCCACAGCAGACAGACTGCTGGCCTGCAGATCCAGAATGATCGCACCTGAACACACAGACAGAGTTTTGGGATAGGTCAAACATGGCCTGTCGCTGCCTGCCATCTATTGTTGGAATTACGGTTTCATATGGTGGCTCTGTGAAAAGATTCATTTGCTAATAACCTCATGAAATTATCCAGCTTATGTCAAGAAATTATTATAGATTATTATAATAATTATTATAGATTATTATAGATTATTATAGACTACTTCTGATCACTCTCACAGTGAATTTGTTCAGATAGTCACCTGTGCTCATGATCTTGCGAAGCTGGATCAGACTCTTAAAGGTGAGGTACGAGACGTGGGAGGGGCCCCACTTGCCCGTTGCTGGGTTCAAATTCTCCTCATAGCCCACCCAGCGGCCAGTCTCCTGCCAGCTGCTGCCCATGAGCTCATTCAGCTCTACATAGGCCTGAGACACACACACACAACATCATGCTCAGGTTCAAAATGGCAACTTCCTTGTCAATATACTAGGTATCCGTTTATTTGAAGCTATACCCCAAATGGGGCTTACCTGAGCATCCCCTCTGGTGTTGGCATTGGTGTTCAGGTTCAGATAGGCTGAAATACAGAGAGGTAGTGTTCAGTTCTAGCACTCCATTGGAGGCGTACTTGTGTAGGAGAGACATACAGAGGGGAGTAGAGAGAATGTGTTGATGAGCGTTTAGTGCTCACCCTCTGGGTCAGTGTGAATGACGATGCTCTGGATGGCCTGGTCGCTGTCCTCTTCCTGCCTGCTCTGCTCCAGGTCATAGTTGCCACTGTGGCCCGGTGGGGTCCTGGGGAGGGAGGGGGAGGGGGGAGAACCAGGTTAGTGAGGGGGGGCACGGGACGCAGGTGTGCTGCTCCTCAACACCTGTCCATGTCTCACCAGATCTTACAGACAACAGGCCAGGTTGTGTTCCTTTCTTTCATGAAGTATCTGCAGCTTCTGGTGTTTAGTGTTCTGGACAAAAGGGGCAGCAAAAGCCTGTATGACGTCTGTATATTCTGTAGTCTCAGAATCATTCGCTGGTTGTATTACCAGAGATTGGTGACTTCAGTGAGAGACTTGGGCAAGCGCTGCATTATCAGTCCTGCCTTCTCAGATAAGGACGTCATGCTGGTTTAGACCAGTGGGGGGTGATGTTGTATAATCATTTACAGTAGGCCTACTTCTGATCACTCTCACTGACAATCTAGACAACCACTTGATGTAGCTGCATTCACAATATCTTGTTTTAGACTCTTTCACCCATTCATTTAATTCCTTCTAATATTGTTCAGGTTGGACTTTTTGTATGAGGAAATGCTAATTAGACTTAAAAAATGAACTTTTAAGAGGGGAGAGCACTCACGGTCTGATCGGAGATGGGAAAGCAGAGTCACTCTCCTCCTCATAGGACATGACATCCTGGATGGAATCAGAGAGAGAGAGAGGGGGGGGGGGGGGGGGTCAAAGTAAAAGATGTAAATAAAACGTTACAAATACTTTGAATTGACAACTCATATTTCCCCATCCCATTTACTGCATTATTGCAATAAAAATGTGTTTTATCCACCTCTCCAAAAGACAGATCATTCTCCATTGGAGTGTGTCAGTGCTTGCTTCGTCTGTCCTTAAACTTTCAGCAACGTTTGTGCATACCCTGTAATGTGAATGCACATTGACGTAAATTAATAAACACAAACACACTAGAATTAGACACATGAAATACAGACATGCATTTGACCTTTATTTTACCATTGAAACGAACAATCTCTTACAAGAGAGACCTGGCCAAAAAAGCAAAACACTACAGTTTCAAAAAATAAATGTACACATTGAGCAACAACATGGTTTAGGGAAGTGTCGTGCAACTAAGGGTCAAAACACTGACAGACCCTCACTTCATTTTATATCATAGTGTTTACCCTTGCTTTAAACAAATTTAAATGTAGGAGCTCTTGTAATTTCCAGGACTAGTTGAAGCTTGTTCCAAATGGAAGGGAAACTGCTCCTCTTTCACCCCCAGCTACCAAACTAACCCTGATTCAGATGACCATCCTACCCATTCTAGATCACAGAGACATCATTTGTAGATCGGCAGGTAAGGGTGCTCTCGAGCGGCTAGATGTTCTTTACCATTCGGCCATCAGATTTGCCACCAATGCTCCTTATAGGACACATCACTGCACTCTATACTCCCCTGTAAACTGGTCATCTCTGTATACCCGTCGCAAGACCCACTGGTTGATGCTTATTTATAAAACCCTCTTAGGTCTCACTCCCCCCTATCTGAGATATTTACTGCAGCCCTCATTCTCCACATACAACACCCATTCTGCCAGTCCACATTCTGTTAAAGATCCCCAAAGCACACACATCCCTGGGTCGCACCTCTTTTCAGTTCGCTGCAGCTAGCGACTGGAACGAGCTGCAACAAACACTCAAACTGGACCGTTTTATCTCAATCTCTTCATTCGAAGACTCAATCATGAGACACTCTTAGTGACAGTTGTGGCTGCTTTGTGTGATGCATTGTTGTCTCTACCTTCTTGCCCTTTGTGCTGTTGCTCTGCCCAATAATGTTTGCACCATGTTTTTGTGTGCACACTATGTTGTTGTCATGTTGTGTTGCTACCATGCTGTGTTGTCATGTTTTACTGCCTTGTTATGTTGTTGTCTTTGGTCTCTCTTTATGTAGTGTTGTGTCTCTCTTGTTGTGATGTGTGTTTTGTCCTATATTTCTATTGTATTTATTAAAATACATATTTTATCCCAGGCCCCCGTCCCCGCAGGAGGCCTTTTGTCTTTTGGTAGGCCGTCATTGTAAATAAGAATTTGTTCTTAACTGACTTGCCTAGTTAAATAAAATTAAAAATTAAAAGCAATGAACCTTTTTCCTCTAGCTCTGTACGGGCCTAAGGCACAGTCAACAATGCACATGTGAGCGCAGGCGATAGTTGTCATTTTTCTGCTGAACAATGTAGGTACACAGGTGAAAAGGGAGCTGTCTCAGTATGGCCTTATAAATATAAACATACCAATGACTTAGTCTCCGAAGAGCTAAGGAATGCCAGCCCGCTCTCATATAGAGGGGGGATATTAGGGGATTCCCTCTAATGTCACAATCAATGGTTCAACAGTGACATCGAATAAGACCTTGCTCTAGTCTAGACCTCTCAGCTCTATCTTGACCATTTTGGGGGAGGGGAGGGGCTTATGGCCCTGGGCCTGAATAATAATTCTGGGAATACCTGAGACTCAACTGCCCCTGCATCAGTTCTATAACTGGGGTAATCTGGGTTAAACTCCAATTGTGGTCATTTGGGGTAAACTCTGACTGGGGTAATCTGGGGTAAACTCTAAGTAGGGTAATATGGGGTACCTCTAATTGGGGTAATCTGGGGTAAACTCTGACTGGGGTAATCTGGGGTAACCTCTAATTGGGGTAATCTGGGGTAAACTCTGATTGGGTTAATCTGGGGTAAACTCTAATTGGGGTAATCTGGGGTAAACTCTGACTGGGGTAATCTGTGTTAAACTCTGACTGGGTTACTCTGGGGTAAACTCTAACTGGGCTAATCTGGGGTAAACTTTATCTGGGGTAATCTGGTGTCAACTCTAAATGGACTGTTTTTGTCATGTTTTCATGGACTACTCATACACACAGTGAACCCAAATTGGTCACAATGTGTCACAAGCCCAACCAACAGGGCATATGAACCTCTACACAAGTAAGCCTTATAAACACACTTATGACACATTTTGAGGCCCATTTAATCAAGATACCACCAGCTCATGTCACAGCCCCTATGAGCCGGGCTCCTAACCATGAGTCAGCCGTTGAGACAGTGTGGCCCTTGCAGTGGTTTGAGTGGGAGACTCACAGAGTCTTATCTCTGGTTTACGCCCTCCTCAGGCCAGACAGACACCCTAGTGCTCTAGTCATCTATTACAGTAACGTACAATATTACAATTCATACTGTAACAACTATTTGGTACAGTAACTTGTAATTTAAGAGTTCTACTCTACTCCAAAAACAGTAAAGAGAAAAAAAGTCTGGTAGTACAATGACAGGCAATACAAATCTTTAAGTGTAAAGTGAGAAGTAGAATATTTTAATGTGTATTAACTTAAAATTGTGTCTTCATATATCTGGTTACACAATGAACATGTAGTGCTCCAAATACACATAAAACAATGTTGATTAGAAATACTATGCAAATGTGTATAACATTGGAACAACAGAGGCTGATGGACAGATAAGAAGACACTGTTCACTACCGCCAAAGTCTCTCAAACCTTGTGGCCCTGAGTTTTTTAAACCTCCGTCGACCACTAAATTAAGGTGAGCGGGAAACTTTAAAAAGTCAACTTTCTTCACATATACCATCACTAATTAAACTGATGAAGAGAAGTGTGATGTTATCTGTTATTTGAAACATCACGGTCCACAACCAAACACTACAGACCTTAAATTGTACTATACAACTCACACATAATGCTGGTTAGATTTTACAGTCATTTTTGTACCAATTACAAACAAGAAAAAAAGCACCTGGGTCATTGTACGGTTAGTTAGCAACAGACTTATTGAGAGACTTGGGTTGTAGAAAGACAAACTCCAACTTGCAGCTATGTCATTCCAAAAATGTATTCTCACTGATAGGCATTTATGATACAATTTTAGTATAAACCTCAGATACAATGAAAGTTAGATAAAGTTATCTGTCGCATGTTTCATTCAAATCCCCACCTTTTCTCATCTGTACTCCACTCAATACCACTGACCCCAAGCCCCCTCAATGAC
This sequence comes from Salvelinus fontinalis, assembly GCF_029448725.1. Lineage (NCBI taxonomy): Eukaryota > Metazoa > Chordata > Actinopteri > Salmoniformes > Salmonidae > Salvelinus > Salvelinus fontinalis. Next base: position 24,072,144 of record NC_074698.1, read on the forward strand.
AGATCCCCAGTAAAGGACCCCCGGCCTGGGAGGCCACACCCTTACCTGCACCAAGGTGATCCAGCCTAGTCTGTGGCAGTAGAAATAGGTTGATCGCCACGATGCTAACGTAAACGTACCCAATGATAGAGTGACCTGGGGCTGATGGAGAGGCAGAGAGAGAGAAAGAGAGAAATGGAGGGAACACCCATTTGAAAGTACGCCGGGGCAAGAAACGCTGTACTACGTTCAGCACCAACGGGGATAGAGAGATAAGGCCTGTGTGACAGACAAACAGCCCTATCGATGTGGCCCACCTTGGGCCAGGGATATCCCAACCCTCCTCTCTCCCCTCCGCCCTCTCTGTTTGGAATGCTGCCAAGTCAGGACACAGGGTGCCAGAGAGACCAAACCTGGATGGACCAACAGGACCAGCTTCACCCTGCATGGAGGGGAAAGGGGGTATGCAAGGGGGGCACTCTATCAGGATGTGAGCATCTTGACTTCTGACGTCCTCTTGTTTTACGAACTAGGGATTCCCTTCTATGAAAGGAGGGATTCCTCCTCATGATGACCTTGAGTGGGTTTTATTATTAAATTAAACTTTTTCCATTAAGAGCTGCCAAACCTATAAGCAGGCCTCAGTCACACTTTATTTGGATAGTCCGGATTTTCCATCAGTAGATGGTCTACAGATGGTCGTACTATCAACAATCTGTTAATAAGCAACTCCTTGCCAAGGTTACGGTTAGGGTTAGGTTAAGAATAAGGGTTAGAGTAAGGTTAGGGTTAGAGTTAGGTTTAGGGTTAGGATAATGGTTAAGGTTAGGGATAGAGCTAGGGTTAGTAGATAGTTAGTTGAAATGTTACTGATAGTCTGTAGATAGTGCATACAGCATCTACAAATGGACTATCCAAATAAAGTGTTACCCAGGCCCCCACTGACACATGCCGTACTGTATGACCTACTGTAACTCCCCCATCACCCTGTGGCTTAATGTTCAGACCATCTGATCAACCTTGATCCATTTAGGACCTTGATTGGGTCTTGGTTTTCAAACACTAGAAACTCATGACAGCAACATACAATGAAACAAGTAAATATATCTTGTGTATCCAAATACAGAGAGCCTGATGGTGGGGGTCTGTGGGTGACCTGTACCATACCTCTATGAGAGAGGAGAGGAACATCCATCCGGACTTGTAATGAGATGAACAGAGATTGAAATATTTAACTCTATTTCCATTTGCTCTGATTCTACAAAACACACAACATACTGTATCTGTATTTGTATCTGAATACCTGTATGAACGATCTCTCCAGCTTTGCGTGAGGAACTTTCTCTATTTTGTGCACCTGCTGTAAGGGAAATAACAAAATGTTTATACTACTGTAAATGCTGGCCCTTGTAATTGAAAAACCGTAAAGCCCGGTATGAAATACATTTTTATTAAATGGCTCAATGCTTGTTGGATCTTTCTTTTTTTTGGCGAGGTAACTTTGAGGAAATCAATAACATCCCCTGTTACCACTCAACAACTATTGTTACTTTAAACGCAAATGTTATTGATGCACCACCACCATTCTTGCCAGTAGTCAATTAATACTGAATCAATCTGTTAAAAGCATGAATTGGAAATGAGAAATATGACAGTGTGTTCATCCATGCTCATGACAGAGGGGTTACTAGATAAGCAGTGGACCACACCCATGTGTTTACTTTAGAGCAGGGGTACTCATCTCTTGCCCTATGAGGTCCGGAGCCTGATGGTTTTCGGTTCTACCTGATAATTAATTGCACCCACCTGGTGTCCCAGGTCTAAATCGGTCCCTTATTAGAGGGGAACAATGAAGAAATGGAGTGGAACTGTCTTCAAGGCTTCAAGTTGAATTTCAGGGCTCTAGATGTTCACTGCACTTGGGCTTTTGCATTCACTATTTTTCCCCATAGCTGTCTCAGAGCTAAATGGTATTGTAATGTACTCATTGTGAACATGTGATCTGATCAGCCTTTTATGTTATGTATATGTAAATTAAATGTTATAAGCAGGAACTGAAGCATTCTGGGAATGATAATAGTGTGTCTTGTTGAGGGAGTATCAAAGGTATTGAATTACTGAGAAAACAATAAATAATAGGACAAATCAAAAGGGGAGAAGCCTGAGAGAGAAAGAGAGACAGACAGACATAGAGCAAATAGGGATTTTGCTGTGACACAGGGCAGTTATCATTAATAGTGGAGGTCCATCTGCTGTGTCCATATGCCTCTGTACTGTACCTCTTTAGCATTATCGTATGTAATATGCAGAACATAGATGAGGACATAATTCTCTTGGGATTGTTTGTCTTGGGAGTCATGGTGTCCTTGGTTCAATCCCCACAAGGAACAATGTATTCCCGGCCATTAGCTACAATATTGACAAACTACAGAGGCTGTTGGTTGCATCCTTCTTGTGACATACAGTCACTTACCAGCTTCATAATTGATCGAAACCGATGCAGGAGGGAATCTCCTCTAACAAATCATATGACAAACCAATAACACCATAAAAATTCATACTTCACAGAGTTGAGAAATTACTGTTGACTGGTATGGAGGGGTCTCTTGCAAAAATTATCATGGCAACCCAATCATGTATGAATTATACAATGCTAATTTTGAATGCTTCAATTCATAAAGTTCTGATGGGGGAATTGTGTGGCACAAAATGGGCGGCAGAGACGGTGACAGTACTATGGAGCTCATAGACTGAGACGATAGGCTCTATCAGGCATAGAGCAAGCAGGCTTGCATGAATTATCACTCCTTACCAGAGCCTGTACCCTGGACCCACCTAGCCAGTGTCAGCCACTTACCACCCAAGGAGCAGAAACTCATAAAGGGCCAAAGTGCAAAACCATCAACCAAGCAAAGGGAATTCAACAGACAGTTCACAACGCAGAACATACTGTAGAAGTCAGATACATGTGAAAACTAATCCAGCAAATATCACTTCACAGAATAGGACTTTTTAACATTGAGTTGAGTATGGCAAGTAATAGAAAACTGTAGGCAAAGGATTTTGCCTGTGTCACCCTCTAGTGTACAAATGTGCCTCAGTGAAAACAAGTGTCTGTATGGTTGCGGTCTCCTCCTTCCTCCTGTGTTGCCAGTAAAGCCTGGGTTCTGCCTGCGTTGCCAGTAAAGCCTGGGTTCTGAACATGACCACAATTAGGAAGAAAACAAACATTGTCATTTTATTTGGAGATTGAAGTTCTCTCAGTGGGTATCAATGTCATTTTATTTTGAGATTGAAGTTCTCTCAGTGGGTATCAAACAATGTCATTTTATTTTGAGATTGAAGTCCTCTCAGTGGGTATCAAACAATGTCATTTTATTTTGAGATTGAAGTCCTCTCAGTGGGTATCAAACATTGTCATTTTATTTTGAGATTGAAGTCCTCTCAGTGGGTATCAAACAATGTCATTTTATTTTGAGATTGAAGTCCTCTCAGTGGGTATCAAACAATGTCATTTTATTTTGAGATTGAAGTCCTCTCAGTGGGTATCAAACAATGTCATTTTATTTTGAGATTGAAGTCCTCTCAGTGGGTATCAAACAATGTCATTTTATTTTGAGATTGAAGTCCTCTCAGTGGGTATCAAACAATGTCATTTTATTTTGAGATTGAAGTCTTCTCAGTGGGTATCAAACAATGTCATTTTATTTTGAGATTGAAGTTCTCTCAGTGGGTATCAATGTCATTTTATTTTGAGATTGAAGTCCTCTCAGTGGGTATCAAACAATGTCATTTTATTTTGAGATTGAAGTCCTCCCAGTGGGTATCAAACATTGTCATTTTATTTTGAGATTGAAGTCCTGTCAGTGGGTATCAAACATTGTCATCAGCCATCAATAACAGTATTCAGCGATGATAATTCAAATGGCGTGTGATGAACATGGGCTGATGTCTGGTTAGTGTAGCAGACAGACCAGTGGGTGGTGGCCTTCATTACCATAACTAGCAATTAATCTACTCAACTGACCAGTTCTACTTAAAGCTAATTGCAAAGCATCAGTTGCAATATGGGAGATCAATACACAGTAACACAACGCGAGACAGGCTTCAGCAGCTCAAATTGATCGTTTATCTGGCTGATGATGGTGCTGTAAACAGATAGGCATAGAAGATCTGGAATAAGGAAGTTCCACCCAACCAGACTTCACATGTCCTCCCTTTCTCTGATCCCATAACATAGGAGCTGCCAGGACTGGGTTCATCATACTATAAACCTTTCAGCTTTTGGCTACAGTAATCATATAATGTCCTGGAACACTGCAATGGGAGCAGAGAGAGAGAAGGAACAGAAAGGAGTCTCTGCTGTGTGAGTGGTGACAGACAGCAGCATTGGTCTGAGTGATAACTGTTGGAGGATGGAGGGAACTGAGATCTACAGGATGACACAAGGTGAGCGATTTCTGGTCCACTTTTCCACTTGCTTGCCACCATAGGTGTTCTGGAGAGCATCCCTGACCTGAAGGGGCATACACATTGTTGAGACCATTTGTGTAGATTTCAAAACATTTGTGTCAATTTCAGTGATGTAAACAAACTGTCTGAAGTTGACAGTTCTGCAACTTCAGAGGAGAAAGCTTCCTTTACTCACATCCTTTTCCATGGGGAAGCCACCTGTTTCCAGCTTGGAGAAGACCAGCTCCCCGTTGATCTCCAGCTCAAAGCTGCCTGCAGAAACAACAGCATCACACTTCTCTTCAAAACAAATGTAGGTTTAACCTTGATGGACACATACACAAAACAGGTATGAAAACTGGTATTTTACCAAAAAGAATAGGTAAATATGACAACAATACATTTCACTGTAGACACTGTGCTTCTACATCTGCATTGCTTGCTCTTTGGGGATTTAGGCTGGGTTTCTGTATAGCACTTTGTGACAACAGCTGATGTAAAAATGTCTTTATAAAATAAATGTGATTGATTGGTTATCCAGCTGACCTTTTCGTCCTACAAAGCCTGACACCTCCGCCTCAGGAATCTCCACAGCAACAGCCTGCTGAAGTTTCTTGTAGCGGGGCTCGTACCCTCATTGGCCACTGAAACAGTGATAGAAAACCAAAACTGTGATGAATAATTAAAACGGCATAAAAACATACAACATACAGACTCAACCTGAGTGTTAAAAGGTATGGCAGTTGCCATATTTCCATAGTTTGCATAATGGAAATGTTCCATGACTTCCAGTTTCCGGCCTCTTTGTTAATCAAACGCATCCTCCCAGATATAAATGAATATAAACCTACCAGTACTCCACTCTGATCTGCACCACACCCATGGCTTTTGACCCAGATTCTTCTTCTCACTCCTTTCTTCTTGATTGTGCTTCGCTGATGTAAAGGTGTTTTGCCCAGATGACTGAGGTTGGAGTAAGAAACCTCAATATGAAAATACAATAGCAGCAATCGTAACCTGCCTCCTTAGTTATAAGTAAGTCTAATATGGTATATTGGATTACACGTTAACTGTCCCAGGTAGGGTTGGGCCAGTGATCAACTGAAACAGGCAAGTTACTACATGATAGTTAACGGTCTTTTCATGTAAACAATAAAACATTGCAAAAACAAAAACCATTGACAATCGAGACACCAAAGGCTCATCATCCTGAGTTATTTGAAGTTTCTATCATTTTCTATGGTAATGGATAAGTTCTAGAAAAACATTGAAACGTGTATTGTGACAATAATATAGCTGGGCAGGGTATTGGATTCCATGTCAAGACCATAACATGCAGGAACAACACCTCCACAAAATGTCATATCTGAGAGGATCTATTCCTACTCAGAATGAGTTGGAAACATTTCAGTTAACAGAAGTACATAGCTAGCTTGATGGTAGTGGTATTTTGAGCTGAACACCAGTTAATTCAGGAAGAAAACTGAAATGTAAATTCCAATTGCCCTGAACATCTATTCAATGTGGAATTATAATTTCAGTTTACTTCCTGACTCTAATTAATTAAAATTGACCGCAAACCTGCTTAACACATTCAATACAGGAAGAAAAACTCGGACACACTTTACTGTAGCCAGTCAGCAGGGTTTAATCAATGCAAACGTACCAAGATGCTTCTTGCTCCAAAGGCTTTTCTCTTCCTACTGCAGTTGTCATGGCTGGCTCTGTGTTGACATTACAGCGTGGGTGTAGCCTACAGCTGTTCCCCCATAGAATGATCACATGACAGTGGCATTCGATGTCTGAATGTGAGCATCAACAAGAGAGTAATTACTGAGACCTGAGTAACACACCTGAGGTGCTATGTTGCCATGGGGACGTACTGTATGGAGAGTTCAGACCTGTGAATGAGCCAATACTCTAATAATATGGTAATATGTTGTCACATAGCCCTTTAGAACGGACATGTTCTCCATTCTAATGGAGTTGAGTAGTTATTACAGAAGTGAAACAAAGAGAAGAAAAAACATGTTAAGTAGTTTTGAGCATGACAAGTTAAAACAATACTAACATATTTATACAGTTAAATAATCCATAACTTTATTTTGTGATAGAAGTTCTCCTAATGGGTATCATACTTGACAGCCATGGGAAACAGAAAAAAATAGTATTCAGAGATGATTTTCAATAAACTGTGCGCATAAACAGAGGCTGATGAGGTGTCGTTAGTGATAGACAGACCAGTGAGAGATGGCTTTCAAAACAACAAAGGATTTATCTACTTGCAAGATCAGCTCTACTAATAGTAAAGCTGATCATATATAAAAGCCACTGAGTCAATGAAAATGCATTATCTATGATTCAGTGGCAGTATACAATTGCAAATTCACAAGAGGTTTGGATACTACAGTGTTTCTCACGTTTCTGCTAAAGAGAACAGTTCAAAACAGAGATATAGTTCACTGTTAAAGACACTGCCTGGAATGCTCCAGGCAGATTAGCTATAAGATGGACAAAACTGAAGAAAAAACCCCTGATTACATCCAAGTTCCGACATTGATAGAATTATTTTCAGAGGGCTGAAAATAATTGAGCTCCTTCCCTTCTTGCTTTTGGTACTCAATGACATTTATCTTTTACATTCATCAAAACTTTGTTTATGTCTGGCCAATGATGGTGCTGTATTATTTGAGAGGAATTAGAACAATCAGGCAGTAACTGTCTGCCAGGCAATGAGGCTTTTGGAATATAATAGGGTGCTCCCCCCAACCCGTCTGCCCCTCGATCTTACGGTCTCCTCCATTTCTCTGATCCCATAACATAGGAGCTGCCAGGACTGGGGTCATCATACTATAAACCTTTCAGCTTTGGGCTACAGTAATCATATAAGTCCTGGAACACCTCAATGGGAGCAGAGAGAGAGGGGAGAGAGAAGGCACAACAAAACCTTACGACAGGTTGTACTCTAAATCAAAGACAGTGGTCTTAGTCAAACTCTGCTAGTGTAGTTTCAACAGAGAGTTGTGTGTCACCCTCATGCCCTGTTAGTGCAAAGGCTGAGTGAGTAATGACAGTGGCAGTGATGGATGCGCACTGTCCTGTCTTCAGCATGCTGCTGTCAGGAGAGGGCAGGGTTGGAGAATAGAGGGAGAGGAGATCTACAGGATGACACAAGGCGGGCGGCTCTTGGTGATCTTCTCCACTGGCTTGCCATCATTGGCTTTCTGTATAGCGTCCATGATCTGCAGGGGGACAAGACATCTTGTGTCATTGGGGGTAGTCATTGGCAGTTGACACACACAGTGTGTCAGACATTAAAATGACAGCCTTGTAAGAAGTTAACAACTTACGTCGTCTTCATATGGGAAGCCGCTTGTTTCGAGCTTGGAGAAAACTACTTGCCCGTTGATCTCAATCTCAAAACTGCCTGCAGAAACAAAAGCATCAAATCAAGGAAAACAATGTAGTCTGAGAATATAGTAGAGACATACACTCACCAGCCAGTTTATTAGGTACACCACCCAGAAAATGGTTCACTTCTACAGACAGTGAGTCATGTGGCCGTGGCTAGCTGTATAAAGCAGGCAGACCGGCAGAGGCATTCAGTTGCTGTGTGATTGGATGTTAGAAGAATGGGCAAAACGAGTAACCTAAGTGACTTTGAGTGCGGTATGATCGTTGGTGCCAAGCACATCGGATCGAGCATCTCAGAAACGGCCTCCTGGGCTTTTCAACGACAACAGTGTCTAGGGTTTCCCCAGAATGTTGCAACAAACCAAAACAATCCAGTCAGCGGCAGTTCTGTGGGCAAATACAGCTCATTGATGAGAGGTCAAAGGAAAAGCTAACAGGCGGGCCACAAACAGCCAAATAACGGCGCAGTACAACAGTGGTGTGTAGAATGGCATTTTAGAACGCACATCTCATCAATCCTTGTCACGGATGGGCTGTTGCAGCAGACATCCACACCGGGTTCCACTCATATCAGTTAAAAACAAGAAGAAACGTCTCCAGTGGGCACGCGATCGCCAACACTGGACAATTGAGAAGTGGAAAAACATCACCTGGTCCGACGAATCCCGGTTCCTGTTGCTTTATGCTGATGGCAGAGTTAGGATTTGGCGTAAGCAGCATGAGTCCATGGACCCATCCTGCCTGGTGTCAATGGTACAGGCTGATGGCGGTGGTATACCACGATCCAAACTGCAGCAACTGCATGATGCCGTCGCATCAGTGTTGACCAACATCCCTTTGGAATGTGTCCGACTTGAAGAAGCAATTTTTCCCCAAATAATTCAGGGCGTTCTGGAGGCACAGGGGGGGGGGGGGGGGTCCGTGTGGCGGCACTGTCATTACTCACTCAGCCTTTGCACTAACTCGGCATGAGGGTGACACACACCTCTCTAATAAACTGTCCAGTGAGTATATAGCTACACAGAAGAAAGAACATGTAACGATGTCAAAATGCTTCACATTATTAGTGTACTTATCAACACTGTACATACCTGTATTGTCTGTAGTAGGCTATGTGGAAAGGGCCAACTTACCTTGCCTTCCTACGAAGCCCGACACTTCCGCTTCAGTGAATTCCGCGGTGACTAACCGCGCGAACTCCTGATAGCGGGGCTCGTAACCTCATCCACCGCTAAAGACAACGACAAAACAAAAACATGGCTTAGTGATGAATAATTAACCCTAAAGTAGTTGGGGGGAAATGTCCAAGCAATGTCTAAAGTAAACATTCATCAACTAACGTTAGCTAGCATAAAACATAGCCCGTTTCATAATAAAAGAGTGGGCACTCTGCGCTATGAAGGTGGCTGGTTCGAGCTGCTAGTTACTGTAGCTACAGTAGCTACCTAAAACGCATGGGAGCTGCTTAAAAAAAGGGAGAATAATCCAACAAATGGAAAATAAACATACCAGTATTCGACTTTGACTTGCACACCCATGGCTGTTGAAGAAACTAGCTAGCTTGCTAGTTCCTTCTTCTCGATGAGCTGATTCAGGTTTGACCTAACGACACGATTGTGTAACACAGATGCTAAAAATGCTAACTAGCTAGCTAAAGCGTATGAGCAGAGAAATGCTTTTGGTTGGTGTAACCAGAGGTGGGAGGAGCGAGAAAAAGCAGGAAGAAAATACTACCAGGGACCTGTTCCAATACTTTTGAAATTCATCCATCCTTTCCCTTTCTTCTTCCCTTCTTTGAGATGATTTATAATCTGTTTGAATGGCAAATACTATAGACATATAGGTGAGGTTTGGGTCGTTATTGGTGACACTGCAATGAACAATCCAACTTTGTAGCAAAAAAACAATTGCAGTAGCAGTATTTTAAAACAATGGACAATTGTCTGTCCATTGCATAGTTTGCCATTTTTGTCCTAGGAATGCTGTCAAAATGAATGTTTGGTATGCAAGTGTAACAGTATAACTTTACGGCGTCCCCTCGCCACGACACGGGCGCGAACCATGGACCCTCTGCACACATCAACAACAGTCGCTAGCCATTTCACATCCGTTACACAAGATTGCAGTTTTTACCTATCGGAATCAGACTGCACCAATTCATTAAGACATGCTTAACAACATGATGTATACACTGCCTCTCTGTCATGGGCAAGTCAACATAAGATAATAACTGTACAGATGTACTGCATCAATGACAAAGGTGGGCTAGGCAGATGACAATCTCAGACGGATGAGTCATGTCATAAAATTGGGTATTTTTCTTCCTTATCTTTTACTTTTGCAAGGCATGCTGACTCAGAGGAGTGACTTGTTGATGTCTCTTTAACTGCAATAAATTGCTGGCTCCTTACTTATGCTGCATTCATAACCAAGTGGGAAAGTAGTATTTACCACATATACAACTGGTAAAAATCCAGTTTAATGGCCCTCCAACTGGTAATTACTATTGGGAAGCTCGTCTGTCATCCCTGAGCTCCAACTTCTCCCACATGCTGAACTCTGACATCACCTACTAAGGAAATTACAATTTTCGGGAAGTACATTTCTTTATTTAACCTTTATTTTATCAGTGAGTCATACTGAGACCAAGGTTAATTTTACAGATTAGCCCTGAATTACACAAATTACAGAAAATACACATCAAAATATAAATACAAATTGCAAGCAGAAAGAAAAACACGTTCATAAAAAACAAACACATTCATCAGTAATAAGGTCCTCAATCAGCTTTCTGAATTGGCCTAGAGGCCAATTGTTCCACAATTAAGGTGCAAGAAAACTCAGTAGAGACCAAAGGAATTTCTAGAGTTAGCCATCCCTGAAACCGGGTGTGGTAGCTCGTATGTCTAAAGTTTAGTAATGATGTTAAGTACAGTGGGTCTTTTTGTAAAAGAGCTTTATAAATTAAAACATAGCAATATATCAACCTACATGTCATCAAAGAGGGCCAACCAACATTCTAGTAGAGAATACAGTGATGAGTACTAAAATTGTTGCCCGTAATAAATCGCAGTGCGCTATTATAAACTGCAACTAACAGCTTTAATGAAGTGGCAGCTGCATTTATATAGATGATGTCGCCATAGTCTAGGACCGATAGGAATGTCTACTGAATAATCTGCTTTCTACTAAACCCATTTTTATTCTCAGTTAATTCTCATGCATTCAATTCATATTTACAACTTCACAACTCGTCCCATTTGGTTATAAACACAACATTATTACTGCTTATTACTGCCCACCTTCAGACTCATAAAGAGATCACAAGTTATCAAGGCAAGTGTCCACACCCTTCAGAGTAAAAGCTACACCCCAGTCTTTCAGGAACTTGTTGTAAGCCAGAAGTAAAAGGACTGTGGTAAGCCAGAAGTAAAAGGACTGTTATTGGGCATTGACATGACTAAAATTAGTTGGATTGTAACAATTTTGGGGAGAAACTAAGCACAGATCAAGCTTAAGATCAAGAGAAATGGCAACCAGAGATTCATCAACATGTGGTAAGTTTTTTCATCTCAATTGTCTTACATATCAACTTGAGAAAAAGGTTGTACGGTTTATAAAGGACAATTTACACATTGCTTGTGAAGTTGTTTTTAATAACTTTAGCATCAATCAGTGTAAAAGTATTACTCTAACCCTAACATGGCCAGTTTAATGTAAGTTAAGATGATTAACTGCCCTCTTCTATCAATGTGGTGCGTGTACTGATATTTCTAGGCAACATTACCATTACTTATAGCAACTATTCATGTTTTTATGATATCTCCATATACTGTATGTATACTGTGTGTAGCAGGTACATACTGTGTGTAGCAGGTACATACTGTGTGTGGCAGGTACATACTGTGTGTGGCAGGTACATACTGTGTGTAGCAGGTACATACTGTGTGTGGCAGGTACATACTGTGTGTAGCAGGTACATACTGTGTGTGGCAGGTACATACTGTGTGTGGCAGTTACATACTGTGTGCGATAAAGCAACATGTGACAGATATCTGATCAAGTTGTCAATACACCACGTTATCAGTAGTTTCATAGTGGTGTAATACACACATGCATGCTATCTGTGTCTGTTTGTGTATGTACTGTACTTGTGACTGTATGTGTGTGTGTTTATATATGTACATGTGACTGTACATGTTTGTGTTTGTGTGTGTACTTGTGACTATGTGTGTGTGTGTTTGTGTATGTACTTGTGACTATAAGTGTGTGTGTTTGTGTGTGTACCTGTGACTGTACGTGTGTGTGTTTGTGTATGTACTTGCGACTGTACGTGTGTGTTTTTTTATTAGTTAATCATTGTGGGAATGACAGTCCCTTTAAAATGGAAGCTTAATGTCAGGCAGTATAACTCAAAATGTGCACTAGCATGAACAGTAACTCGGCCTCTCATGTCTCTTGTTTGTGTCTCTCTCAGACCTCAAAGTTGTCCTTCTTGGCGGCAGAAACTCTGGGAAGAGCGAAGTGGGCAATGTGCTGCTGGACAGGGAGGAGTTTGTCATCAAGGAGCGGACCACGTGCTCTAGGAGGGTGGGAAAGGTGGCAGGTGGGTGGATTACTGTGGTGGACACACCTGGCTGGTGGTGTGACTTCAAGGTGCAGGACACGCCTCAGCTGGTGAAAAGGGAGATAGTGCGCAGTGTCTCTCTGTGCACCCCGGGACCCCATATTTTCCTTATCGTCATTAAGGCACACTCAGTGTTCTGTGAGAAGCGTCGCAGGGCTGTAGAGGAGCACCTGGCCCTCCTCAGTGAGAGAGTGTGGAGTCACTGTATGGTCGTCTTCACCTGCAGAGACTGGCCTGGACACATGCACATGGAGCAGCAAGTCAAGAGAGGAGGCACGGCCCTCCTGTGGCTGGTGGAGAAATGCAGTCATAGGTATCACTGCCTCAACTTGAAGAGTGGACCAGGTGGAAATCAGATCACAGAGCTGTTCAGGAAGATGCAGAGACTGGTGACAGAAGATAGTGACAGCTATTTTAAAATGGAGGGACTGTTTTTACAAGAGGTGGAGGAAAAGAAGAGGATAGTGGAACAAAGGGCTCAGCAGAGATTGATGAAGATGCAGAAACAGAGATCTCTGCTCAATGGTGAGTTATCCCTGAGATGGTTCTTAGGACACAATGCTTTGCCATATTGCCAACAGTAGATTTTAGAATGTTTCTGTTCTATCAGGGCTGTACAGTGCGACTATTTTACTCACATATGTGCCAAAATATTTTGCTGTGAGACCTGTAATTCAAAAATGAAGGATTCTAGCTTTATTACCTCAAAATGTGGACAACTACAAATACCTAGGTGTCTGGCTAGACTGTAAACTCTCCTTCTAGATCTCCAATCCAAAATTGATCTAGAATCGGCTTCCTATTTCGCAACCGAGCCTCCTTCACTCATGCTGCCAAACATACCCTCGTAAAATTGACTATCCTAGCGATCCTCGACTTCGGCGATGTCATTTACAAAATAGCCTCCAACACTCTACTCAGCAAACTGGATGCAGTCTATCACAGTGCCATCCGTTTTGTCACCAAAGCCCCATATGCCACCCACCACTGCAACCTGTATGCTCTCGTCGCCAGACCCACTGGCTCCAGGTCATCTATAAGTCTTTGCTAGGTAAAGCTCCGCCTTATCTCAAATCACTGGTCCCCATAACAACACCCACCCGTAGCACACGCTGCAGCAGGTATATCTCACTGGTCACCCCCAAAGCCAACACCTCCTTTGGCCGCCTTTCCTTCCAGTTCTCTGCTGCCAATGACTGAAACGAATTGCAGAAATCGCTGAAGTTGAAGACTTATATCTCCCTCACTAACTTTAAGCATCAGCTATCTGAGCAGCTTACCGATCGCTACAGGTGTACACAGCCCATCTATAAATAGCCCATCCAACTACCTACCTCATCCCCATATTGTTTTTATTGACTTTTTTGTTCTTTTGCACACCAGTATTTCTACTTGCACATCATCATCTGCACATCTATCACTCCCTTGTTAATTTTCTAAATTGTAATTACTTCGCTACTATGGCCTATTTATTGCCTTACCTCCTTATGCCCTTTGCACACACTGTGTATCGACTTTTTCTATTGTGTTATTGACTGTACTTTTGTTTATTCCATGTGAAACTCTGTGTTGTTGTTTGTGTCGCACTGCTTTGCTTTATCTTGGCCAGGTCGCAGTTGTAAATAAGAGCTTGTTCTCAACTGGCCTACCTGGTTAAATAAAGGTGAAATAAAAAATAAAACAATATTTCTCATTGTGCTCCTACATTTTCCAACTTAGGCGCACATGTGCTCCTTGTAAAAAATGACAGCGTAAAGCACTATCTATTATGATGTTGCATTGTTTCCTTCTTTTCTACCAGGGGAGTCATGTCATCTCTCCGAAATCAGAGTCGTGCTGCTTGGAGCTCGGGGCTCAGGGAAGAGTTCAGCAGGAAACACCATCCTGGGTCAAGGAGGAAGCTTTGAGGTCAGAAGGAGAACAGCGCAATGCATGGTGGGAGCAGGGGATGTTTCTGGGAGACAAGTCACTGTAGTGGACACTCCAGGCTGGTGGATGAATTACTTCTCTCAGGATAGTCCTGTTTTTGACAGACAGGAGATAGTGTGTAGTGTATCTCTTTGCTCCCCTGGTCCACATGCCCTCCTGCTGATGGTGCGTGTGGACCGGTCCTTCACAGAGACCTACAGGAGAGCTGTGCAGGAGCACCTAGAGCTCATCACAGACACAGTCTGGGCTCACATCATCGTCCTGTTCAACTTTGGGGACTGGCTGGGAGACACAACCATCGAGCAGCACATTGAGAGTGAGGGAGAGGCCCTCCAGTGGCTTGTGGAGAAGTGTGGCAACAGGTATCATGTCCTCAACAATAGAAGCAACTCAGGATTTCAGGTTATGGAACTGATGAGAAAGATTGAGGAACTGATGTCATGCAACAGCAGTTGTTACTGTAAGATTGAGGGTGGCATTCTGCAGGAGTTGGAGGAGAAGAGGAGGGAAGAACAGAAAAGAGCAGGAGAGAGACTGACGAGGAGGCAGAAACAAAGAGAGACTGCCCGATCTCTATTAGGTGAGTTAAATCAATCTCTCTCAAAATGCACTTTAGGT
Organism: Salvelinus fontinalis; assembly: GCF_029448725.1. Lineage (NCBI taxonomy): Eukaryota > Metazoa > Chordata > Actinopteri > Salmoniformes > Salmonidae > Salvelinus > Salvelinus fontinalis. The sequence continues at coordinate 24,087,163 of NC_074698.1, forward strand.
GTCTGATTCTATTCATATTGGTGTGAAATATTTTTGATGAACATTTTCCATTCGTTCATAGAGCTTTAAATCTGACAATGTGAATAAAACACTTTGTATTCATACATTTTATGTCCACAGCAGACGTGTTATACATGACAGTATTCTTATTTGTTTGTGACAGGGGAGCTCTACTGTCCCTCAGAGCTGAGAATAATGCTGCTGAGTGGCCGCAACACAGGCAGGAGCTCTGCTGGAAACACCATCCTGGGCAGAGAGCACTTTAAAGTAGGGTGCCATGCCACTGACTGTGTGGAAGGACAAGGAAAGGTCAGGGGTAAGACTGTAACAGTTTTGGACCCACCAGGCTGGCTGTCAGTGGGTCCTGGCTCCCTGATGTCTCCCTCAGCCTCTGGGGTAACTGTGGTCCTGGTGGTGGTGAATGTGAGCTCCTCCTTCAGCCACACTGTCTGGAGAACAGCAGTAAAACACCTGGAGGCGCTCGGAGAGAAAGTATGGAATAGAACCATGGTCCTATTCACCTTTGGGGACTGGCTGGGGGACACGACCATCGAGCAGCGCATCGAGAGTGAGGGAGAGCCCCTCCAGAGGCTTGTCGAGAAGTGTGGCAACAGATATCACGTGTTGGACAATAGGAGCCAGGGGACTGGTGCACAGGTCACTGAGCTGCTACAGAAGATAGAGGAGATGCTGGTGGAGGAGAGGTTGGAGGTTCTACAGAGAAGAGAACAGGTTGGGAAGAGTCTCACAGTGATGCAGAAGCCAGATATGGATGGAGTGATGGGAGAGGGCATAGAGGTCCTTGTAGCAAACCACACAGATGCTCCCTTTCATGATGGTAAGCAAGACTGATGTACATTAGATAGAACTTACAGTGCATCATTTCATGATGTATTTACTATTTATTCTGACAGAGCTCTCTCTTGTGTTGCAGTGTGTGAGGTGGCTAGTTCAGAGGACCTTCTAACCCCAGATGACTCAGGAGCCCCAGACTTTGGTGGACAGGAGTTGGCACTACCAGAAGCCAGCGGAGGATGGTGGACTGAAGCAAATCACTCCATCCTGGATGTGGAGGGGTTTCTGTCCTGCATGGCCAGTGTGCTTCAGGGGAATCAGAAGGGGCTGATGTGGAACATGGGGGGCAGACAGACGCTAGTGGTGAACCTCCCAGACTGTCTCCACACTGGACCTACTCAGAGCCATCATCTGAGATGGAATGGACAGAATGGTAGAAAACCGGTCACCCTGTTCTCTCCAGGACACCAAGCTCTCCTCCTGGTCGAGCAACCCAAAGAACCAGAAAGAATGCTGGTGAAGAAACAGGAAGACATTGTGGATACACAGTCCCGTGGACACCCCCAGGCTCCTCAAGGAGATTGCCAGAACAGGAGGCCTGCAGGCCTTGATTGACCAATGGGGGAACAGTAATTTGGAGGAGCTTGAATCCTTCATTGACTCCTATTTTGAAATGGTGTGGAAGAAAACCATGGGGGCTTTCATAGTAGAGGAGGAGGACTGTCTCACCAGCAACAGCCCAGAGCTGAATGATGTTGGGGAGGATCTTGTAAATAATGGTGGCCAGGAGGTGCTGTCATCCATTGACAAGAAGCTGTCTAAGCTGGACATCCTGGAAGGCATGCAGAGAGACTTGCTGGACCTCAGACAGAGTCTGGATCACAGCTGTGACATCATACAGGAACTCAGGGACAAAAGTATAGCAACACAAAAGCCTGCTGTTCCCTCTGATGCAGGGGAGGCAGAAGTGGAGGAAAGTTGCTAGAGGAGAGATGTTCAACAATAACATAAATGATAAGTTATAGATTGGTTTGTTTTATCTAAATATGCCCTAACATCATTGTTCAGGTAACAACTAATTAACAGTATTGATTTATTGATGGAGTTAATGCTAATGGTGAGGCAGTATATTAACTTCATGATGTCATGTGTTTCCACAAGGGGGAGCCCTCTGACAAGCAATTGTGGGGGGTTGGTCTCCTGCATAGGTTACTGTATCTATTCACTACATGAAATATTTCACTACATTATTATGCAAGATACCAGTCATTTTAAATCAGTTATTGTTGATCATTTCCTAGATGATCATTTTATTTATCTTATGAGGCTTGTATAAAGACAGACATATCAGGGTCCAGATGATAGCACGTGTCATGCCATAAAAGTAACATATTACATCATGAAACATATCATACCATCCAAGGGGCGACTCTTTTTTTGTGTTTGCTCATGGAATGACTTGTTCGAGTCAATGTAAAAAGAATTGACAGCAACAAAGACTGAGAGCCGTGACCCTCTTAGGTGGTGGGTAAGCTGAGGATGAAAAACTGTCTGACTGTGCTGTGGTGTGGTGACTGTCTGCAGGTGCTGCAGCCCCAGCCTCAGCCCACTGGCTGATGACTCATCTCTCTACAGCAGAAGCAGAACATGTACAGTAGAACTGGGCTGATTCACAACTGGAAGGGAAATACTGTAGGTCTTCACATTGGGTAGCTACTGTTCATAAATAAGGGCATGGAGTTTTTCCTCTTCAGGTCACATGGTTAGGAAACACTTCAGGTGCTATTCACAATTGCTCTGCATCTTGCAACATGCTGAGGTGTGTGAGAGGGAGAGAAAAAGAGAGAGAAAGAGAGTGAGAGAGAAAGGGGGAGGAATAGGGAGAGACTGCACAGGAGAGAGTGAGGGGAGAGAGAGAGCAAGTGAGAGAGAGATATGCAGAAACAGAGCATGTCCTAAATTACCTTCAATCTCCAGTTAATGAAAAACAGGAAGTTGGTTCAGGCAGACCAGACATTGTGTTAGCTGAGAATACCATAAAGCTGGAAGGCTACATTTCTAAACCCTTTCAGAATTTGCCCAAGAGCCAGAGAGATGAGTCACACAGACACATACAGCGGCTAATAGATTTCTGGCTGGGTAAGTAAACACTTTGCAAAGCCTGGTGCAGTCAAGGTCAATCTCTATCTACTTTTAAAGCCAACATGTAAGAACCTCAAAGTAAAGTGTTTTTATAGGGCAATTTTAGTTGAAATCCTGAAATGGGAAGACATAAAAAAAATTTTTTTTGCCAAGCTATTATTTTTTTGACCCTCTATTTTTTGTTGACCCTCTGAACAAGGTTACAACGTTGACAGATTGATGAAAAAATAGATGTTTTATTGTCACATACACCAGATAGGCAGTACTGTAAAAAATATTGATACTCAGACATTGTAGAATTGCTGAAACTTAGGCCAAAAACCAGCCAGACAATTATACTTTCCTCTCAATACTGTTTTTTTGTCAACCTCTAGTTTAACTCTCTACATCCAATATTCACCTTTGTTATTAGCAACACTGGGTTATTTTAGAGTAAAGAAATCCCACAGCCACAAAGTGAGGCTTTTGGGGCATAAATGCACTTGTTTTATTTTTGACACATAGCCTCTGCATCCAGTCTCTTCCCTGGCCTGGTGTGTTTTTCCCTACTCAGACTAGAAGTTCCATTCTGGGAGCATGCATTATGCAGCGATCCCCAGAGTGCTTGGAGAGAGTGAGGAGGGTCCCATCTGGTGTGTTCAGAGTGCATCTCCCCACCGCCCACCTTACTGGCCAATGAGAGAGAGGGTTGTGACTGCCATCCCAGCATAGCCTGGACTGGAGAGAAAGGAGAGTAAGTACAACATGGTAAACAGAGAGGATATGGGATGTTTTAATATGTTGTAATATGAACCATGACTCTCAAACAACAGATATAAACTCCACTCTTAGGGAAAAAAGGGTTCCAAAAGGGTTCTTCAGCTGTCCCCAAAGGAGAACACATTTGGGTTCCATATAGAACCCTCTGTGGAAAGGTTCTCCTATGGGGAGAGCCGGAGAACCCTTTTAGGTTCCAGCACCTTTTTTTCTAAGAGTGTACAAGGGAGGAGGAAGGAAAAGAGTGGTGATGAGCAGATTTGGTGTTTGCAAGGCTTCCTCCCACAGTGAGCCAGAGGTGACTTGTTTGCAATCATGATCTCTTTATCTCTGTCAGTCTCTCTCTGCATCTCACTGCATTATTCCCTCATGAATATCAATACCCCTTTTATCCACTCCTCCCTCTCTTTCTCGCTCTCTTGCTTTATCATCAATCCTCCTTTAGCCTCCAGTAGCCTAACGTAGCAGGCATAGAAAGACATCTGAGCGAAGTTCCCACTTCCAATTTTCAGGGGAAACGGAAGTTAGGTTGAAAATACTCCATCCCTGTAAAGCAGATGTTAGCGTGTTCTAGCGACTCAGCATAGGATAGTCTTCCAATCACTATTCTTCTCTTCCTCTCTCTATTCCCCCCCCCCCCAATCTTACAGCTCCAGTTGTGAGTCTCAGCCCTCCCCACTCATTAAAAAAGATTTGCAGCTTGGACGGAAGCTGGAGAGAAATGGTTCTCTCAGCGTGATGGCGGTGCAGTGGCTGTTTGGCCCAGGAGACAGTCCTGAGCCCACATTCATCTCCATTAGTAGGACAGCCCAGCGACCAGCCCAGCGACCCCCCCCCACACACACACATACGGAATCACGTTTCACCGCCTGCTATTTTTCCAGGTGGAGAGAGAGGATGGGAAAAGGAGGTAGGGAGAGAAGCAGGCATGGAGGAAGGGAGAGAGAGGGATGATTTAGACTCCGTAAAAAATAATCAGCCATCCTTCCCTTCCCCTCTCCACGCTCCAATGTCATGACCCCCCAAAGGGTCGATGTCTGTCTGAGGTGGTACGCTGTAGATCAGGGGGAGGCCTGAACTTCTATACCCGATAAAGAGTGCATCTTAATATGCATATGCTCTCTGATTTCATATGAATAAAAACAAGGTGGTATTAAAAAGCTGCTGGACACAACTGTCATAATGTTTATCTACACATTTTTTATTTAGATCGATATAATAACAAACAATAGTGAAGCTTTCAAAATATGCCATGGGACCCAGAAGGATTCAGAAGGATTCTATTGGGGGAACAGGATAAGGCTTGTGGTCAGGCCCAGTTCCTAAAATTGTGTGTTGGGCGATAAATCGGCTGTGATTGGTTGGCACCTGGCCTGAAACAGAGACCGCTTGGCTTACCCAAGAATGCAAAGGTAACTGAACTAAATGACTATCACCCAGCAGCACTCACTTCTGTCATAATGAAGTGCTTTGAGAGACTAGTCAAGGATCATAACACCTCCACCTTACCTGTCACCCTTAACCCACTGCAATTTGCTTACCACCCCAATAGGTCCACAGATGATGCAATCCCCATCACACTGCACACTGCCCTATCCCATCTGGACAAGGGGAATACCTATGTAAGAATGCTGTTCATTGACTATAGCTCAGCATTCAACACCATAGTACCCTCCAAGCTCGTCATGAAGCTCGAGACCCTGGATGAACCTGGCTCATCATTAAGCTTGAGCATTCTCAGCCCCCTCCAGTACTCCCTGTTCACCCATGACTGCGTGGCCATGCACGCCTCCAACTCAATCATCAAGTTTGCAGACGACACAACAGTAGTAGGCTTGATTACCAACAACGAGACAGCCTACAGGGAGGAAGTGAGGGCACTCGGAGTGTGGTGTCCGGATAACAGCCTCTCACTCAACGTCAACAAAACAAAGGAGATGATCGTGGACTTCAGGAAACACCAGAGGGAGCACCCCCCTATCCACATCAACGGGACAGCAGTGGAGAAGATGGAACGTTTTATGTTCCTTGGCGTACACATCATGGACAAACTGAAATGGTCCACCCACACAGACAGTGTGGTGAAGAAGGCGCGACAGCACCTCTTCAACCTCAGGAGGCTGAAGAAATTTGGCTTGTCACCTAAAACCTTCACAAACTATTACAAATGCACAATTGAGAGCATCCTGTCGGGCTGTATCACCGCCTGGTACGGCAACTGCACCGCCAACAACTCCAAGGCTCTCCAGAGGGTGGTGCGGTCTGCACAACGCATCACCGGGGGCAAACTACCTGCCCTCCAGGACACCTACAGCACCCGATGTCACAGGATGGCCAAAAAGATCATCAAGGACAACAACCACTCGAGCCACGGCCTGTTCACCCCGCTACCATCCAGAAGGCGAGGTCAGTACAGGTGCATCAAAGCTGAGACAGAGAGACTGAAAAACAGCTTCTATCTCAAGGCCATAAGACTGTTAAACAGCCATCACTAACACAGAGAGGCTGCTGCCTACATACAGACTTGAAATCATTGGCCACTTTAATAAATGGATCACTAGTCACTTTAATAATGCCACTTTAATAATGTTTACATATCTTGCATTACTCATCTCATATGTACAGTTGAAGTCGGAAGTTTACATACACTTAGGTTGGAGTCATTAACTCATTTTTCAACCACTCCACAAATTTCTTATGAACAAACTATAGTTTTGCCAAGTCGGTTAGGACATCTACTTTGTGCATGACACAAGTAATTTTTCCAACAATTGTTTACAGACAGATTATTTCACTTATTCACTTATTTCACTTCACTGTATCACAATTCCAGTGGGTCAGAAGTTTACATACACTATACATACATATTCACTGTGCCTTTAAACAGCTTGTAAAATTTCAGAAAATGATGTCATGGCTTTAGAAGCTTCTGATAGGCTTATTGATATAATTTGAGTCAATTGGAGGTGTACCTGTGGATGTATTTCAAGGCCTACCTTCAAACTCTTTGTTTGACTTTGTTTGACATCATGGGAAAATCAAAAGAAATCAGCCAAGACATCAGAAAAACATTTGTAGACCTCCACAAGTCTGGTTCATCCTTGAGAGCAATTTCCAAACGCCTGAAGGTACCACGTTCATCTGTACAAACAATAGTATACAAGTATAAACACTATTGGACCGCGCAGCCGTCATACCGTTCTGAAAGGAGACGCATTCTGTCTCCTAGAGATGAACGTACTTTGGTGCAAAAAGTGCAAATCAATCCCAGAACAACAGCAAAGGACCTTGTGAAGATGCTGGAGGAAACAGGTCCAAAAGTATCTATATCCACAGTCAAACAAGTCCTATATCAACATAACCTTGAAAGGACGCTCAGCAAGGAAAAAGGCACTGCTCCAAAACCGCCATAAAAAAGCCAGACTACGGTTTGCAACTGTACATGGGGGACAAAGATCGTACTTTTTGGAGAAATGTCCTCTGGTCTGATGAAACAAAAATAGAACTGTTTGGCCATAATGACCATCGTTATGTTTGGAGGAAAAAGGGGACGCTTGCAAGCCGAAGAACACCATCCCAACAGTGAAGGACTGGGGTGGCAGCATCATGTTGAGGGGGTGCTTTGCTGCAGGAGGGACTGGTGCACTTCACAAAATAGATGGCATCATGAGTGGAAATTATGTGGATATATTGAAGCAACATCTCAAGACATCAGTCAGGAAGTTAAAGCTTGGTCGCAAACTTGTCTTCCAAATGGACAATGACCCCAAGCGTACTTCCAAAGTTGTGGCAAAATGGCTTATGGACAACAAAGTCAAGGTTTTGGAGTGGCCATCACAAAGCCCTGACCTCAATCCCATAGAAAATCTGTGGGCAGAACTGAAAAAGCGTGTGCGAGCAAGGAGGCCTACAAACCTGCCTCAGTTACACCAGTTCTGTCAGGAGGAATGGGCCAAAATTCACCCAACTTATTGTGGGAAGCTTGTGGAAGGCTACCCAAAACCTTTGACCCAAGTTAAATAATTTCAAGGCAATGCTACCAAATACTAATTGAGTATGTAAACTTCTGACCCACTGGGAATGTGATGAAAGAAATAAAAGCTGAAATAAATCATTCTCTCTACTATTATTCTGACATTTCACATTTTTAAAATAAAGTGGTGATCCTAACTGACCTAAGACGGGGAATTGTTACTATGATTAAATGTCAGGAATTGTGAAAAACTGAGTTTAAATGTATTTGGCTAAGGTGTATGTAAACTTCCGACTTCAACTGTACATACTTTATTTTATATAATGTATTGCATCTTGTCTATTGCGCTCTGTCATTGCTCATCCGTATATTTATATTTATATGTTCCATTATTCCATTCCTTTACTTAGATTTGTGTGTATTAGGTAGCTGTTGTGGAATTGTTAGATTACTTGTTAGATATTGCTGCACTGTCGGAACTAGAAGCACAAGCATTTCGCTACACTCGCAATAACATCTGCTAACCATGTGTATGTGCCCAATAAAATTTTATTTTATTTTTACTATCTAGCTTCTCAAGAACTGAACCATCCCCAACCCCTCCTGCCCCCACCTGCAAATCCCAGGTCGAGGGAAACCTCAAGTACAAAGTTGCAGGAAACAATTAAGGCTATTAATTGGGCACCAGTGAAACTGAGTTCCAGTTCATTTTGAATCTGCGTCTGTTTCTCAGGGACTGGTACCTGCTAAATCATGAACCTCCAACACTGCTCTGCTACATACTGTACATTAACAACTTATGACAGGGTTGATGCTACAAATCCACTGAGAAGAAGGCTATGAGAAGACCCTCTCCTAGCCGATGAGGACTGGGTTTACCTCTATCTGACCCTGAGCTCTATTGAACCTTCAGACATGTTAATAAACTCTACTTCTCATCATGTATTACTGGATGAAGATGCAGTGGGATGGAAAACTTGCCCTGTTGCCTCAAGAGCTGTGGCCACATACAAATTACCTAACTTAATATGAATTCCTTCCTGTTATGAAATGGCATGTCTGGATATTTCTGTGATTGTTGTTGGACTTACTTTTTCACCTGTAAATAATTCTGATACGGATGGGGTTTGTATAGAGTGGACACTGTGATGATATAACAGCAAGGCTATTGCTTTGTGGCTGGAATGATAAAGGACACAAAGAGCAGTAGGGATGCAGTAGAGCCTGTAGGGATGCAGCATCTAAGGTTGTCTATGACGAGGTTTATTGGGCTGCTGATTGGAGAGAGAGATGATGAAAATACAGCAAGTTGGAGAAAGGAGGAGGAGAAAGGGGAAAGTGCAAATTCTAGCATCCATTTGCAAAAACATAGAGACATAAGCATGCCACACACACTGCCACAAACACATCCTGTATACACGCTTGCATGGCACGTACTGTACAAACACACGCAAACACATGCACATGCACACAAACACACACACCCATGCAAATGCACACACACACACACAGAACATTTATTTTCTCCTTGTTTGCTTGTTGGGGATTTCCAGGACATTAGCTTGAAGCCATGTGTGCTGCTTGAATGAACCTGTCCCAGCCACACAATGTTAAAGGCTTTGATCACTGCCAATGAGGCAAACAATATGGTCAGACTGACCCGTGCAAATAAGCATATGCACAACACAGACAGACAGACACACGCACACTTTTATCTTTCCACATCCGCCCTGGGTGGCTAGTAAAATTACACACAAACAAACTAAATACATATTGAAGCACACACATCAACATAATGTAGGAATACGTTTGTGTTTGGATGTTTTGGATTCATAAGTAAGCATTCTTGGGATTGCCATTTCACAATTGGTGTATTATTTATTTATATGGTTTATTTCATTGGATCAGGCACACACTTTGATTATCCTATTAAATGTAATAATTCATGAGTACATATTATTCAATAGAATGGAGCTGAGGAAGTCCAGTGCCTGCAGAGTTCAATGAGAGCCTGAGCTCAGATCACATTGTGGAATGGAAGGAAGCAGGGAGGGAGAGAGAGGAGATCAGGTTATCACTGATGGCTATTCAATACCAGGCCACCAACCAATCAGATTAGTCCCTCTCTGTGCCTGGCTGTCAATACTCATCACTAAGACCGTCTGTGTTAACACTTCTCCTTTCCTCCTTCCCTCGCTTGCTTTTTCTTTCAGTTCCACTCCTCTTCTCCCCTCCCCTCCCCTCCCCACTCCTCTCCTCCCCTCCCCTCCCCTCCCCTCCCCTCCCCTCTCCTCTTCTCCCCTCCCCTCCCCTCCCCACTCCTCCCCCCACCCTCCCCTCCCCTCCTCACTCCTCCCCTCCCCTCCCCTCCCCTCCCCTCCCCTCCCCTCCCCTCTCCTCTCCTCTCCTCCCCTCTCCTCTCCTCCCTGGTGCTGTCCATTTAACAGATAAGAAGAAGACATCCAGTGGAGGTCTTGGTCTCAGTGGTTGTTAAGGATCCCAGGACACTCATACAGAGGATGAGAGGTTTAAATGATGGTCTCCTGGCTTAGTTCCCATGCACTCTCACATACACTAAGACACTTTGATCATTCCACTGTTTGATATGCTGAATACATGACTAGCTGCGTGTGTCCAGAACAAAATAGTTGCGATGCCTTAACCCCCCCCTCCCCTCAATACATATCGTATGTATTGAGAGATATAAATAAAACCATATCATAGTGCAAATAGCAAACTACTGATACTGATGTACTCATAATAAAATACATTACTGATATGTTCTTGAAATGTTATACACACCATTTTACACAATACAATAATAACAGTATTGTTGCGGAAAATTCTAATTCTGCCACAACAATATGCAATAATAATCTCCCTCCCCCTGAGAAGACCCCAGGGGAGGTTTCAAGGTCCCCACCTCCCAACATCATCAATATTCACCCAGAGCAGACCATCCATTTAGCTGATTAGAGCTAGTAGCTCAACCAAACTGATTAGAATGGGAGGGGAGAGCAGGAGGGAGACTAAAAATAATCATCCCTCTCTTTTCTGTTGCCAGTATGTGGTGGTGAGTGTCCAGTTGCAAAATACTGCTATGCATCCATCCACCAGGTTGGGTTCCTACATGTGCCCCCATGTGCTCTACGACACTCTGTACAATCAGTAGGACAAGGGAGGCAGGACCCACTGGCCCAGATGTCAATTCAACATCTATTCCACGTTGGTTCAAAGTAATTCCATTTTAATGACATGGAAACAACGTTGATTCAACCAGCGTGTTCCCAGTGGGGAGTTTTCCATTCTAGTCTACACACACAACATGAACAACCTAGCATCTATCCCACCAGTGGAAACAACATGAACAACCTAGCATCTATCCCACCAGTGGAAACAACATGAACAACCTAGCATCTATCCCACCAGTGGAAACGGGATGCTGTGTTTATTAGCTGACCTGCCTGCTGACAGACAACATCCTTCTCACATCTGGGGGATGTCAGGGGCACACTGGACTTCCATCCTGTTTGCTGAATTCTCAGACCACATCCTCAGGGCCAACAGAGGACCACCACGTCTGTAATTGTCTGACACCCTCTCACTCCTCAATGCTCTAATGGCCAGATAGACCATACTGTAATAGACAGGTCTGTCTCTATCACCTGTACAAACACGGAGCCATGGCCACTTCCCTGTGATATCCTCAGGATCATCCCCTCTAACAGGTCAGGTGCTTTACAACCTGGTCTCCCCAGTCTCAGTGCACCTTGCCACAACCCTGACCACTGATTCTGTTTGGCTTCATGCTGCTGCCTTACGAGATAAAAGCAGGGGAGCGGGCGTGAGCCGGAAGGGTGACACGGGTCTGTCGCCAGGCTTGTAACCAGGAACAGGATCGAGGGACTTTACAACCACTCTGAACCATTACATAACACCTGCCCATTGTTTATGTTAGTATTGTGGGTGCTGGGTTAGTGAGCTGAGAAAGGTGGTGTTAGTGGGTGCGTGGGTCGAGTCAGTGTAAACACATTGCACCATCACGGGCTGTGTGGAGACAGTGGTTGGGCTTGGACAGTGGTTTCCCTTGTCTCCTCCCAGATAGAATGAGTATCTCAGGGAGCTATAATATGACCCATAACTCTGCACTAGGTTTCTCTTCTGAGCCCTAGTGTATGCATTCTGGGTCGGGATTGGGGAAGCCACAGAGTCCATGTAACGATAGTCCTCCTCCTCTTCAACCGAAAAGGAGGAGTATTGAGGGAACCAAGGCGCAGCGCGTTGAAATGACATGATGAATTTATTTAACAAGACAAAACGAACTATACTTGAAAATGATACAAAATAACAAAACGAAAGTAGACAGTCCTGAACGACGAACTTACATACAACGTGACGAACGAAATGAACAGGAACAGACTACATGAAATGAACAAACCGTATACAGTCCCGTATGGTGCAAACATTGACACGGACACAGGAGACAACCACCCACAAACAAACACTGTGAACCGCCTACCTAAATATGACTCTCAATTAGAGGAACGCCAAACACCTGCCTCCAATTGAGAGCCATACCAGGCAACCCTAAACCAACATAGAAACAGATAACATAGAATGCCCACCCAACCTCACGTCCTGACCAACTAACACACAAAAACTAACATAAATAGGTCAGGAACGTGACAGTACCCCCCCCACAAGGTGCGAACTCCGGACGCACCAGCACAAAGTCTAGGGGAGGGTCTGGGTGGGCATCTAACCACGGTGGTGGCTCCGGCTCCGGGCGCGGTTCCCACCCCACCATAATCCATCCTAACTTCCTCCAACATAGAATGTCCAACCTCTTTCTTCCCCCACACAATTCTCTTAATAATATATTAAATAAGGATAACACCAGGACAGAGAGATAAATCAAGATAGAGGGATAGATAAGACTATAGAGATAGATGAAGATAGAGAGGGAGATTAGGATAGAGGGGCAACTCCGGACTGAAAGGCAGCTCCGGACAGAGAGACAGCTCTGGACTGATGGGCAGTTCTGGGTATCCAGCCTTTTCAGGCTGAAGGGCAGCTCATGGCTGACTGACGACTCTCGATGCTCATGGCTGGCTGACGGCTCTCGACGCTCATGGCAGGCTGACGGCTCTCGACGCTCATGGCAGGCTGACGGCTCTCGACGCTCATGGCAGGCTGACGGCTCTCGACGCTCATGGCAGGCTGACGGCTCTCGACGCTCATGGCAGGCTGACGGCTCTCGACGCTCATGGCAGGCTGACGGCTCTCGACGCTCATGGCAGGCTGACGGCTCTCGACGCTCATGGCAGGCTGACGGCTCACGACGCTCATGGCGCTCTGACGGCTCACGACGCTCATGGCGCTCTGACGGCTCTGGCTGCTCATGGCTCTCTGACGGCTCTGGCTGCTCATGGCTCACTGACGGCTCTGGCTGCTCATGGCTCTTTGACGGCTCTGGCTGCTCATGGCGCTCTGACGGCTCTGGCTGCTCATGGCTCGCTGGCGGCTCTGGCAGATCCTGTCTGGTTGGCGGCTCTGGCAGATCCAGTCTGGTTGGCGGCTCTGGCAGATCCAGTCTGGTTGGCGGCTCTGGCAGATCCAGTCTGGTTGGCGGCTCTGGCAGATCCAGTCTGGTTGGCGGCTCTGGCAGATCCAGTCTGGTTGGCGGCTCTGGCAGATCCTGTCTGGTTGGCGGCTCTGGCAGATCCTGTCTGGTTGGCGGCTCTGGCAGATCCTGTCTGGCTGACGGCTCTAGCGGCTCCTGTCTGGCTGACGGCTCTAGCGGCTCCTGTCTGGCTGACGGCTCTGTAGGCTCATGGCAGACGGGCGGCTTTGCAGGCTCATGGCAGACGGGCGGCTTTGCAGGCTCCTGGCAGACGGATGGCTCAGATGGCGCTGGGGAGACGGATGGCTCAGATGGCGCTGGGGAGACGGATGGCTCAGATGGCGCTGGGGAGACGGATGGCTCAGATGGCGCTGGGGAGACGGATGGCTCTGGCCGGATATGGCGCACTGTAGACCTGGTGCGTGGTGCCGGAACTGGAGGCACCGTGCTAATGATAAGCACCTTCCTACTAGTGCGGGGAGCAGGGACAGGGCACACTGTATCCTCAAAGCCTACTCTACCCCTGATGCGTGGTACCGGCACTGGTGACGCCGGGCTGAGGACAAGCACATCAGGATTAGTAGGGGGAGAATATATAGTGTGTACAGGGCTCTGGAGACGCACTGGTAGCTTAGTGCGTGGGGCCGGAACTGGAGGCACCGGGCTAGATGCACGCACTACAGGGAGAGTGCGTGGAGGAGGAACAGGGCTCTGGAAATGCACTGGTAGCCTAGTGCGTAATGTAGGCACTGTAGGTACTAGGCTGGGGCGGGGAGGTGGCGCCGGAAATACCGGAACGTGCAGGCGTACTGGCTCTCTTGAGCATTGAGCCTGCCCAACCTTACCTGGTTGAATGCTCCCGGTCGCCCTGCCAGTGCGGCGAGGTGGAATAGCCCGCACTGGGCTATGCAGGCGAACCGGGGAAACCATGCGTAAGGCAGGTGCCATGTATGCCGGCCCGAGGAGACGCACTGGAGACCAGACGCGTTGAGCCGGCCTCATGACACCTGGCTCAATGCCCAATCTAGCCCTACCAGTGCGGGGAGGTGGAATAACCCGCACTGGGCTATGCACACGTACAGGAGACACCGTGCGCTCTACTGCGTAACACGGTGTCTGCCCGTACTCCCGCTCTCCACGGTTAGCCTGGGAAGTGGGCGCAGGTCTCCTACCTGCCCTTGGCCCACAACCCCTTAGCCCCCCCCCAAGAATTTTTTGGGAATTACTCACGGGCTTTTCGGGCTTCCGTGCAAGACGCGTCCCCTCATAACTCCGGTTCTTCACTCCAGTAGCCTCTGCTCTCCTCAGTGCCTCCACCTGTTCCCATGGGAGGCGATCCCTTCCAGCCAGGATCTCCTCCCATGTGTAGCAACCTTTACCGTCCAATACATCGTCCCAAGTCCATTCCTCCTTCTTGCGCTGTCCCTTACTCCGTTTAAACCGCTGCTTGGCTCTGGATTGGTGGGTGGTTCTGTAACGATAGTCCTCCTCCTCTTCAACCGAAAAGGAGGAGTATTGAGGGAACCAAGGCGCAGCGCGTTGAAATGACATGATGAATTTATTTAACAAGACAAAACGAACTATACTTGAAAATGATACAAAATAACAAAACGAAAGTAGACAGTCCTGAACGACGAACTTACATACAACGTGACGAACGAAATGAACAGGAACAGACTACATGAAATGAACAAACCGTATACAGTCCCGTATGGTGCAAACATTGACACGGACACAGGAGACAACCACCCACAAACAAACACTGTGAACCGCCTACCTAAATATGACTCTCAATTAGAGGAACGCCAAACACCTGCCTCCAATTGAGAGCCATACCAGGCAACCCTAAACCAACATAGAAACAGATAACATAGAATGCCCACCCAACCTCACGTCCTGACCAACTAACACACAAAAACTAACATAAATAGGTCAGGAACGTGACAGTCCAAAGGTAGATTGGGTCTAAGTCTGGTCATGGTCAGTGCCTCCTACCAGCCCCAGCCCAACTCCCACTGGCCACACAGATATCAGAAGAGGACTGTGACTCGAGACATGAGGTATGAGTTTACACTTTAAAGATACAGTATAGCCACACAATGCATGACGAGGGGTGCTGTATAACATATTGTATGCGTTTTGCTTTTTCCCTTTGATTTTATACAGAGCTGTCATTTGAATTCACTGTCCATGTCAGTTAGAGGAATTCCTCATAGTACAAAGCATAGTAAGCATGACTCAATCGAGCAAAATACTCACAGGGGAGAGTTATGCATGCACACACATAACTAGAACAAAGGAATGTTCCCTAAAAGAAACAGAGGGAGAGATACAGTCATCTGTGATTTTGGACTTGTTGACCGCAGGTCCCAAACAGAATGGATATCATTAGTCAGCCCATTAACGAGAGGGCTAATTAACACATAACTAATGCACTTAGCATCACATTATGATTGAGGGGGGAGCACGGCTATGAACCCCCCCTCCCCCCCTAACCTGATGTTCTAATGAAAAGAGATTTCAGAACGATGCAGAATCTTCAGGTTTCTAAGCAATCAACAACTCCACCTGAAGGTGCTTCCTATAATAACACTTTAAGGGGGAGAGGGGGCATGTCTATCATGGTCCTGATGGGTCATCATTTTGTGCATCCTTTTTCATCATCCTCTTTGAACCCTTGACATCCGATCTGAACACAGAACTCCAGCAATCTGTCAGGGTTACGGTAAATGCCAAAATTAATGTGACAACACAAAGATGGCTGGCCAATGAAAAATGCTCCCCTGCTGCAGTCTTGGCTAAAGTCCACATTTTAACCCCCCCCTCCCCCACCCCCACCGCCTATCTATACTTACAAACTATTTGAACCGCCACTCTTTAATGTAAGGGAACCATAAATCTTGTTTTTAGATGTTGGTCTTTTCTGTAACCATTCTCAGGTGACAGCCTATTCCCTTCTTAGCAATAGATACACACATGTGGTGTCCACTCTCTCCACTCCATGCTGAAATGCACACCAGGCTGTGACCTCATAGGGAACAGTCCACCTCTTAGATCAGCCTCTACCTGCCTGGTCCCAGCCTCAGTGCACACTGTGCTGATTGGCCCGAACTCATCATTTGTCTGTTAATGTTCTGTATTATGTCATGTTTCATGTTTTGTGTGGACCCCAGGAAGAGTCGCTGCTGCTTTCTCAACAGCTAATGGGGGATCCTAATAAAATATAAAAAATACCAAATAGTGTGCTGACAGGCCCTAACTCCAGTACACTATGCTGATAGGCTCTAACTCCAGTACACTGTGCTGATAGGTTCTAACTCCAGTACACTGTGCTGATAGGTTCTAACTCCAGTACACTGTGCTGATAGGTTCTAACTCCAGTACACCGTGCTGATAGGCTCTAACTCCAGTACACTGTGCTAATAGGTTCTACCTCTAGTACACCGTGCTGATAGGCTCTAACTCCAGTACACCGTGCTGATAGGTTCTACCTCTAGTACACTGTGCTGATAGGCTCTAACTCCAGTACACTGTGCTGATAGGTTCTACCTCTAGTACACTGTGCTGATAGGTTCTAACTCCAGTACACCGTGCTGATAGGTTCTAACTCCAGTACACACTGTGCTGATAAGCTCTAACTCCAGTACACTGTGCTGATAGGTTCTAACTCCAGTACACTGTGCTGATCGGTTCTAACTCCAGTACACACTGTGCTGATAAGCTCTAACTCCAGTACACTGTGCTGATAGGTTCTAACTCCAGTACACTGTGCTGATCGGTTCTAACTCCAGTACACACGGTGCTGATAGGCTCTAACTCCAGTACACACCGTGCTGATAGGCTCTAACTCCAGTACACTGTGCTGATAGGCTCTAACTCTAGTACACTATGCTGATAGATTCTAACTCCAATTACACACCGTGCTGATAGGTTCTAACTCCAGTACACACCGTGCTGATAGGTTCTAACTCCAGTACACTGTGCTGATAGGTTCTACCTCTAGTACACTGTGCTGATAGGTTCTAACTCCAGTACACACCGTGCTGATAGGTTCTAACTCCAGTACACTGTGCTGATAGGTTCTACCTCTAGTACACTGTGCTGATAGGTTCTAACTCCAGTACACCGTGCTGATAGGTTCTAACTCCAGTACACTGTGCTGATAGGTTCTAACTCCAGTACACTGTGCTGATCGGTTCTAACTCCAGTACACACGGTGCTGATAGGCTCTAACTCCAGTACACACCGTGCTGATAGGCTCTAACTCCAGTACACTGTGCTGATAGGCTCTAACTCTAGTACACTATGCTGATAGATTCTAACTCCAGTACACACCGGGCTGATAGGTTCTAACTCCAGTACACTGTGCTGATAGGTTCTACCTCTAGTACACTGTGCTGATAGGTTCTAACTCCAGTACACCGTGCTGATAGGTTCTAACTCCAGTACACTGTGCTGATAGGTTCTAACTCCAGTACACCGTGCTGATAGATTCTAACTCCAGTACACACCGTGCTGATAGGTTCTAACTCCAGTACACTATGCTGATAGGCTCTAACTCCAGTACACTGTGCTGATAGGTTCTACCTCTAGTACACTGTGCTGATAGGTTCTAACTCCAGTACACTATGCTGATAAGCTCTAACTCCAGTACACTGTGCTGATAGGTTCTAACTCCAGTACACTGTGCTGATCGGTTCTAACTCCAGTACACACGGTGCTGATAGGCTCTAACTCCAGTACACTATGCTGATAGGCTCTAATTCCAGTACACTGTGCTGATAGGTTCTACCTCTAGTACACTGTGCTGATAGGTTCTAACTCCAGTACACTGTGCTGATAGGTTCTAACTCCAGTACACTGTGCTGATAGGTTCTACCTCTAGTACACCGTGCTGATAGGTTCTAACTCCAGTACACTGTGCTGATAGGTTCTAACTCCAGTACACACTGTACTGATAGGTTCTAACTCCAGTACACACCGTGCTGATAGGTTCTAACTCCAGTACACTGTGCTGATAAGCTCTAACTCCAGTACACTGTGCTGATAGGTTCTAA